>NC_142187.1:4547500-4647500 GCF_026936395.1 Plectropomus leopardus | reverse complement strand
AAGCAAAGCAAGTTGAGTATACTTGCTTCATTCTTTCCTTACCCTAAATATTGTCTCTCCACTCTCATACATGTTTTAGCTTCTCAGTTTTGTGTTTCCTCTTTTCATTTTCTCCTTGGCCCTACACACTTAATATTTCTGAGAAATTCAAGAAAAGGAAACGCAGAGAGCTGTGCAGGAACAAGGGGTGCAGTGATGTGTTGAAGGAAGGAAAGAGGACAGGAGTGAACAGGACAGAGTGCACCAGAGAGCACCCTTGGGCTCCTATGTCTATTTTCAGACCGGGTGTCAGATAGAAGTTCAGGACATATTTTCAGTTCTTTAATGACTCTGCTTAAGAAACACACTTCTTCTGCTTCTTCTTTGCCTGACAGAGTTGTGTGTGTATGTGTGCGTGTGTGTGTGGGCTGTTGGTGTTACATTGTTCCTCCATAGACTGAGGTGTGTTTGATGTCGTATTACACAAACTGCACTACAAGTTGATCCCAGTTGCTCTCGAGTTTATACCCTTGACACACAAACACTAAGAGACGGTTCCTGGAGATATCAGTCATCAGGGAGCTTAATTCCACTTTTTTCTTAACGTCTGTGTTGCTCGTAGTACTTTCAGTAGTTGTGTGTGGAGCCGAGTTAAAGCTAACTTTTAAACCCAGCATAATGAACAGTTCAGTTTCACTCCCACTGCCCCTGCTGTTCTGCTGCTCCATATGTGCCCAGAATATGCTCTGCGTTTCGAGAGTGTGGTATAATCAACAAACAAACAAAATACTGTATGTATTCTAACAGTGTTCCTTATGAATGGTCCAGCTTCAGATATCTACAAACAATACTTGGCGGCAGATGTTTTAATTGTGGCATGCAGTCACAAATAATGAACATGTGGGGAAACCCTGAGATTTAACACATCCATTGACACCCTCAGGCATGATTTTGACACTGAGAATGATAGTTTCCTGTGATCGATTACAATTTCCTGCTAAAAAGAAAGCAAAGTCATGTTAGCAAGAAATATTTAGTAGTTGGAGTCTGGTTGCATTGACCTTCAGAACTTGTATTGAATCTGTTTTACATTCCTAATGATGTGTGTCTTTTTGTAAAAATCATTTTCATAAGAGCCAAGCAGTCTCATTTACAAGAGTCAACACACAAATATGAATCTCTCTCTCTCTTTCTCTCTCTTCTGTGTCTGTCTCACTTCCTGTCTCTGTCTCAGGCTTTCATCAACACAGCCAAGGAGATCTATGAGAAGATTCAGGAGGGAGTGTTTGATATCAACAATGAGGTGAGACACACGGTTAACCTCCTCAAACCTCTCCATTCTTGTACTTCTTTAATAAGGCTGTCTTCCTGTCTCTTCCAGTCTTTGTTCTCCTATTTTCCTCTCCTCTTTCTGCTTAGTGTAGTTTTCCAGCAGTGTGTGTGGTTTGCCACGCTCGCTCTCTCCTCAAAAAGAAGGGGGGCACCCTCTTCTCTGCTTCCTTTGACTCCAGCCAAGCAAAACTCCCTGCGTTCCTCCTCTCCCCTGCTCTATTTTCCACTCGCTCTTTCTTCACTCTTCAGCTCTCTCTCTCTCTCTCTCTCTCTCTCTCTCTCTCTCTCTCTCTCTCTCTCCCCCCTCTCTCTCCCTCTCTTGGCATCTTGCCAGCTCATAAATTCCTCACATCCCACAAGGTCTCAGTCATTCGGCAAGAAAACAAACACCCAGCCAGTCAGTCTTCAGTCTGTAAGCTTCCTATCCAGCCAGTCAGTAAGTTTGCGATCCAGTCGGCCAGATGGTTATCTTCTCAGTGGAACAAGTTATCCGGGCAGGAAAGTCAAGGCTCCAAGCCTGCCAGCAAGTATGCACTTGTCAGCAAGTGTTAGTCATAATACTTTCATATTAAAATTGCAAACACCAAAATCGTAGTTTTTGCATGAAAGTGGAGTGGATCCACATTGCCGTTTTCATAAAGATCTTGATCAACACGATAAGGTTTAATGCTTTAATTCCTAGATCGACATCAGTTTTCTTATAATTTGTCCAGACACAGTTCACAGGCATTTTAACCTTTGAAACCAGAACAAATTTATTTGATTTCCTTAAAAAAAGGCAATCAGCAATTTAAAAAATGTCCTGCAAATTGCAACAAAAAAAGTACCTGAAAATTGGCCAAAAAAAGAGAGATTATGAGAACATTATCCAAAAAAAAAGGAAACAAGGAATAATGTCCTGCAATGTATATTCATAATCAGTACAATTATTTATTAGATTAAGTTACAGGGGAAAAAAGTATATATTTATGTTTTTATGTCTATTTACTATTTTTATTTTATTTTTACAGTTTATGTAATTTCCTGCTTTGTTTTGTTTTTTGGGGGGGTTACCTCTTTTTTTGTGCTAATTTTCACTTTTGCTGTAGTTAACTAATATCTTGCTAATATTTGGGTAATTTCCTATTAAGTTGCTCATTGCTTTTGTTCCATGTGTTTGAAAGAAATCCAGCCAAGTTTCTCAGATTTCACAGGGTTAAACACATGGAAAAAGGCAGAATCATGTCTTTGTCGTTCATTCACAGGTAACGTCTGGAAACATCTCAGCCTTCATTAAACACTTCTCCAGTATCAAGCAACTGAACAATCATAAATTAGTGCTCACAATGCTTCTGTAAAACAGGCAAACTGGTTCCTGCGCTGCCGCACGGAGATGTTGATCAAATGACTGTCTTATGATTGATGTCTGACAAAATGAATCCAGATTACCGACAATCCCTGCGCTGTGTGATCAGCTGTACTGATTTAAAACCAGTGATCAAGTTAGAAAGCTGTGTTCTTAACTTTACTGCTGCACAGCACCCGACTACCCAGATGCATTTGAGTGTTTTCCAAAAACTCAGTTTCCTTCATTCCAAATGCACAGTTGGTGTTGTCAGAGTTGATCTGCTCTGAGGACACCTTTTTCGGTCAGAAAAACACCGGATTAGGAGGACAACTGGGAAAAAATAATTCAAAAATGAAGATTTATGTCCATTCTATAGATGGGCATGAGTACTCAAGTACTCATTATGACATCAATAGAGCACTTGCTGCCGCTCCTACCACATGTGAACCAGGCTTGTGCAGTATCACAGTGTTATGGTTTACCTGGGTACCAAATCTTGAAGGTATGTTTTTCAGTATTGTCATAAATACAGGCACTCTTGATTCTATTAAAATCATTGTATGTAGTGCACAGCGCACACCACCACAGCTCCGTCTCATGTTTCTACTGGTGGAACAGGCAACTGAGCTGAAAGCAAAATCTAGTGGTGGAGTTACAGGACTGTAAACAGCTGGTGGCCAGCAGGCACTTTTTCTTTTTTTTTACATCTAATTTGGCGAATTTTAGATTTATTTCGACCAGAAGGAGCAGGTGATTGTTGGATCAGTGGACATACTAACTAGATTACAAGCAAAAGTAACCAAGATGTTTTGGGCGAGTTTCATTATGTTTCTGTCAAGTGTAAATGAAAAGTGTTTGATGGTGAGGTAACAGCTGTTTAGATCACTGAACAAATGTGAGGTGTGGGAAGTGATTCAGAGGTGTGGAGCAAGGCAAAGCTAATGTGGCCTTTAATTTGGATGTACTCTTTGTGAAAACTCACAATCACGTCATAAATCTTGCTATAAATGATGTCACGGTCCACACAGACCATCCTCGTGCAGCGTGCACACGCGGCCCATATGTCCCAACAAACATGTGTGAACATGTCCGTGAATGCAGGCAGCCAATGTAGTATATAAACAGAACAGTGTGCCTGCCCTCTGTGTTTGTTCATGTCTGTTTGGGAGTGTATCTGGCCCTTCAGCCAGCCAGCCGGCAAGTCCAAGCGTTAGTCAGACAGGACTGCAGTTCGCCAGCCAGCCAGTGTTTTTGTTATTAGTAACAGTATAAGACAGAGTGAAGGCAGGCCGGCCAGCCAAACCACATCAGCTGACTGGCTGAGAGAGAGCGAGGGAAGCCCCACCAGAAATGTTGGCAGCCACTATGAGAAAATACTCACACACACTTACTCACACACACACACACATGGCCTTAGCTCAATAAATGTGATTTAAAGGCATACAGTGTTTCCCAGAGGCACTACTGCTACTGAGTGTAGGAGGGGGAGTTACGCTGAGAGGGAGAGAGATAAATATATACAGAGGGAAAGAGCGAGCCACAGAGAGAGAGAGAGAGAGAGAGAGAGAGATGATGAAACACAGAGAGGGAAAGTGAGCAGTACAGAGGGAGAGAGAAACAGAGCTCCAGTTGAAGGGATGAGAGAGATGAAAGAGCTGTGTCTCTCTACCACCCACCTGCCTGCCTCTCTCTCTGTTTCGCTTCTTTTATAAGTGCTTTTCTTTCTTTTTTTGCCTTGTGTCCTTGAGTGCTGCTGGTGTTTCCTTTGCCTTTGTGCAACGCAGCAGCACCTGTTGCTTCCTCTATGATGTGATCTAATGGGAGCCCCTGTAGGCGCTTTGCAATGATAATCTCACCATGAACACAATGACACACTCATTCTTTAACATTGTTTTCATTTAGTGAGTGATTATTATAATATATTATAATTGTTTTGGGTAGTAGCATTTTTTTCTTGACATGACAAATGCACACCTGAGTTTAATTACGTTTATTGTTTTGAAGACTAACAATCAAACAAATTACACAAAAATAACAATCTAAAGCAGAGATACCCAACTTAAGGCCCACAGGCCAAATCTGGCCCCTTACAAGTTACTGCGTGGCCCCCTACCCTTGTTATAATCCATAATAAAAATAAAGTGATTCACATTAGGAATTGTTTTTGTACTTTTAGTATACATAATGCATGATTTATGACATAGTCACCATTATCCCTGTTTGTAAAGTCGGGAGGTGGGCCAACAAAAGTTATAACTTTTAAATAATTTTCATTTTTTATTTTATTTTATTTCTATCAGGCCTGCACTAAACATATTTCTGCATGGAGTTGTCGGTTTTCTCTTTTTAATAAATACATCCGGACTGCATAATTGGGTCTTTTTCTCAGTTTTTGTGCTTTAGCCGCCTAGCCGACCTATCAAGTCATATCAGAAGAAAAAATCCGTCCAAGCTTCCTCCAAAAACACAGCAGTCGCATCAGCAGTTGTTACGAAAGCAAACTGAGGCTCCAAAGGAAGAGGGGGCTACAGGGGGAGATCCAGAGAGAGGCTTCCAGTCCATAGTGGACACAACCACTTCCCTTGAGGCAAGTTTTTCCAACCTAGTCAAGATTTTTGACACCTTCATGCGGTCTCAGATGGAGAGTGAAAAGAAGCAAGAGAAAGAGAATGCTGGGCTCAAGCTGAAGCTCAGTTTCCTCAACAGCCAGATTACCCAGCTGCAATTGGACATGGAGGCAACCAGGTCACAGCTGCAAGCATTTGTATCAAGCACAGTGACTGTGGAAGAACCAAAGCTGATGAGGTTGGAGGACTCAGACGATATTGAACATTTTCTCACAACTTTCGAAAGATTGGCAACAGTTTACAATTGGCCACAACAGGACTGGTCTATCCGACTAATTCCCTCACTTACGGGTAAAGCAAGAAGTGCTTTTCTAGCTATGGACCCAGCCCACACTCAAGATTATGACAAACTGAAAGAAGCAGTTTTAAAGAAGTATGATGTCAACAGAGACACTTACCGCCAGCGCTTCCGTGCCCCAGACACGTCAGCAGACGAGTCCCCTCAGGAGCTGTATACCCGCCTCAAGGACTTGTTCTGCAAGTGGGTAAATTTTGATGTTGCCAGCAAAGAGGAAATCTTAGAGAAGATGGTCCTCGAGCAGTACCTGAGGGTCCTCTCTCCAGAGTTGAAGACGTGGGTCAGAGAGCGCGATCCTGCAACAGCAGCAGAGGCTGCAGAGCTGGTTGACGTCTATCTCATTGCACACAAGGGTCCAGGGATTTACCATTTCGCTGGACCGCACCAAGGGAAGGATAAGTCTGAGGGAAAGGTTAAGGGGAGAGGTTCAGTCTCTCCTAGCCAGCCTAGACCAAGCAACACACTGTTTCAGGACAACACAAGAAGCAAAGCTCAGCGAGGCAACAAGGCACAGGTTGTCTGTTACACCTGTGGTGAGGCAGGCCATACAGGTCCAGTTTGCCCCAAGAGGAAACACAAAGCTACCAGTCTCTGCTATGTTCCTAGACCTGAGTTTATTGTTCCCTCTGAAGAGCAGGTAGACTTCCCTCTGATCACTGTGCAGCTCAATGGTATACGCAACACAGCCCTTTTAGACACTGGTTGTTCACAGTCCCTTGTTCAGTCTCACCTTCTTCATAGGGAGTTGTGGAGTGAAGGGGAAACAGTCCCTGTCATCTGTGTCCATGGACATAAGGAACAGGCCCCCACAGCTGAAGTTTACATTAAGGCTAAAGGAAAGATTTACCTCATGAAAGTTGGGGTTGTCCCAGAATTGCCCTATTCCATCCTTCTAGGGACGGATCTGCCAGCCCTGTATGACCTCATCCATGAAAGCAGGGAAAGATTTTGTGGTACTGTTGCACATTCCAAAGCAAGGCAAGCAGCAGTAGTCCCTGAGTCACTACACATCTACCACCAAATTACCTTAAAGGATCCCAAGCCCCTTCCCCTGCCTGTCTACAAGGTCCCAGAATGCCTATTGCTAATGTTGAAGAGGGAGCTAGAGGTGATGAAGGATCTGGAGGTTGTTAAGACATCCTCAAGAAAGTGGATTAACCCATTCACCTTGGTCCCCAAGAAATATAGAACCTTGATGTTCTGTTTGGACTTAAGGAAAGCAAATGGGGTCAGTAGACTGGACTTGTATCCCATGCTGAATATCACAGATCCGGTGGAGAGGATTTGGGGTTCAAGCTACATCAGCACTCTTGACCTTTACAAGGGCTACTTGCAGGTCCCCTCTACCCCAGAAAGTAGAGAAATCACAGCTTCTAGAACACCCTTTGGATATTTACAGTTCACTGTCCTTTCCTTTGATCTTCATGGTGTCCCTGCTACTTTCCAAAGGTTGATAGACAAGGTCCCGGCAGGCACAGAGCTGTTTGCGGCAGCCTACCTTGACAACGTTGGGGTGTTCAGCGGCCCATGGGAAGAGCATCAACAAGCGATGTTGCCCAAAATCCAAAAGCCAGGCCTGACCATCTATCATGACAAGTGCTCCCTGGCCAAGCAAGAGACCCAGTGTCTGGGTTTGGTTTTTGTGCTGGAGAAGAGGGTAATCCAACCACAATGTGGTAAGGTGAAAGCTGCGAGTCTCTCTACTAAGTCTCAGGTGAAGTCTGTCATGGGCCTGGCTGGCTGGTACAGTTATTTGACACCAGGCTTCTTAACTATTCCCATGCCCCTCATAAACCTCACCATGAAGAATCAGCCCAACAGGATGCTGTGGATGGCAGAAAGTGAGGATGCCCTCCAGACCCTGAAAGACACTCTGGGCAAGGAGCACATTCTGAAAAGCCCTGGCTACAAACAGCCTTTCACAGTCCAGACTGATGCATCGGCGATGGGCATCAGAGCAAGATTACTGCTCCTCAAGGTTCATCTACAAAAAGGGGGGTCATCACAGGATTAGCCTGTGCCCAGTAAAGTAAGATTCACACTCACACGCTGCATAGCAACTACCATTAATAATTTAATTAAGCGTGCTTATAGATGTCTGTGCTGTAGTATAAGCGTAGCATGACTTCACATAGTCATTATTACTCCTGTTTGTCATTGTCAGGTGGCCTGAGGAGAAAGCGCTTAGATTTTTTTTTCATCATGGTCATCATGTATAAAAGTACACTGAATGTATGTTTAAGGAAGACACAGGGACTTGTATTTGTATGAAATATTACAATTTATTTTTAAAGAAAGGAAGGAAAAAACTAATTGTTTTTTAACAGTTCCGTCTTTGTTGTAATTGAGCTGCTCTGTTTAGACTTCGAACTACCGAAAGCATATAAGCGTACTGAATTGGCTCCTGAACTGGCTCCCTGAAGAGTTTCCAGGGGGAAGGTGCCTTGTTTCCTTTGTTTCTCAGTTTTGCATTTTGGTGTTTCTTCTTTTTTCAAGTTTTGTTTTTCTTCAGTTTTTTTTTTGTTTGTTTTTTTTTAACCATACTTGCACTGTACTTATTGCTGCACAAAATTGGCATCTTTCACTTGTAAATAAATACACCTGGACTGCATAACTGGGGTTTTTTCTCAGTTTCTGTGCCTTAGCCACTCGGCTAGCCAACTTTACAGTGTGCTAGTGGTCAACAGCGTAAATTTGCATGTCTACGTCTACAAGTCTGTAAAACCGGGTCTGACACCGCCTAAACACCACGTTATGTCGCTTTCTGACTGTCATGATGTGATTACTCAAAGAACATTGTTGCAGACTTTGTTTTCCCGTCACTCATTTATTTTCTGGTTTTGTTGTCTATGTCTTCACACAGGCTAATGGTATTAAGATTGGACCCCAGCATCCTACCACCAACTCCACACTGACTGGTAGCCAGGGAGGCCAACAGGCTGGAGGGGGCTGCTGCTGAAGCCCCAAAACACACCTCCTCCTCCTTCAACCCCGACCCTTCTCCTCCTCCTCGCCCTCTCTGATCCCCCCTTGCGTTTCTACAGAACTGTCCAGGCTCACTAACAGTTTGTTAACCTCTCTCTCTCTCTCTTTCCCATTCTCTCTATCTCCATTCTTTCATCCATCCATCTCTCCCTCTCTGTCCTTTTCTCTCTCTGTCTCTCAGCCATGTCTTTCCTCAGTCCCTTGACCATGACCTAAGGGTCTGGGAGGGTTGTGTCCCTGTAAATCAACCTGACTTCCCACAGTCTTACAAGGATGGAGTCAGCTTCACCTGCAGGTTTAGCCACCAACTTCTCAAGTTTTGCAGTTCATTTTTTTTTTTGGTCAGACAAACAGATTTTTATCTTTTCATTTTTAAAAAACAAAACCTGCTGGAATGTGAAAAATTCTGTTCCAGTGGTCGAATTCACGCACCTTTTAATTTATGAGGGTGTTGTTGGGATATTCTAAGTACCTCAGAATCCTAAAAATTAAAGCTATGTCTTCAGTAACAGTGAGGTCGTTGGTAGAGATAAAGAAACCCTCAACAACTGACTGTATGGAATAAACCACGTGCTGTGTTGTGTCTATACACACATCTGTACATGTTTTAAAGAAAAAGACAGCACATTGATAGCAGGACATGTTCCTACATGTCGAGTCAGTTTGCATGCTGTGCCTGTGTGTATAGGGACGATGTAGGTATTCCAGTATGTCGGTTTGTGAGGGTTTAGGAGGCATCCGAGTCACTCTGTATCTTCTGTCCATAAAAACAAAGTGCAAATTATTATGTTATTTTGTGCTTTCTTTCCCTATTTTTCATCACGCTATTATTTTTGTTCTCTCTCTTTGTCTTTGTGTCCTTTTTTTGTTGACTTGCAGTTGTATTTAACGAACACTACAAACTGGTTGTGGCTTAAAGTTTTTTAAATTGTCGGGAGAGAGAATAAAAAGACCAAACTGTTAAGTGTGAACATGGATCCTTTTGGGAATGACGGAAAAGGAGGAAAGTTATAGAAACGTTAAGGGATGTTGAGAGCAGCCATTATGAAGTAAAGAAGTAAAAAAAGGAAAATAGATTCAAAATCAAGACTTTTTTTTGTTAACTATATTTATCGGGCACATTTCTGTGTATATATGGCTCTTTAGGTTTCTGTAGCTTTTTTTGGCCGTTCAAGGTGAAACTTGGCGTCTTGTTGTTGTCTTTTTTTTTTAACCTGGGGCTTGATATAGACCAGACCCTACTGGACCTTGAAGCAGCTTTTTAGCATTTTAAACAACTCATTTAAACCCAAAGGCACTGAGGCGTTCTGTCACATTCAGGTCGGTGGTGCCCTTTCTTTTAAATGACAAGTATGAATGATAACAGGCTGTTAACAGGGCCGCGTGGAGGCATTCAAAGTCCCTGGTGGAGAACAGACTCCAATTGAAAATGTCAAGGCATCTCCCTTTTAAGCAAGCTAGGATTTCCACCAAGAATTAGCCGGCAGATATATAATGTATACTGTTTAGAGCTTGATCGATGACTGCTGCAATGTTTTTTTGCTTTGAGATCCCCTGATGTAATAGGCACCGTTTTACTGTTATGATCATATTTTACTGCTTCAATTACTTAATCGTTCATCCCTCCCCTCTCATCCCCACTTCTTCTCTCTTCTTTCTGTCTCTCTCAGACTGTGTGGTAACATTAGCTCTGTATTTTAAATGCCAAATTATTGTGTTTACCTGTGTTTTGTCGGGAAAAAAAATGGAAAAGAATCAACAAAGCCCCTATAATTTGTCTTGGAATCAGCTGCCTGCCTTAACTCCAGTCCCCCCTGAGAGATTTGGACAGCTGCTAAAATGAATCAAAGTGACCCCCTTACCTGCAGAGAGGCGTTTTACCACTAACTAAAGTTGACGATGCATTACACATGCATAGATGCACACTTAGAGAGATATGTGTAGTCGTAGGAACAGGCCTAGTTTGTATTCTGTGTCTGAATTGGGGCATTTGAAATCAATCCAAACCCACATGTTAACATTGTTTCTTCCCATCCCCTCCATGCGCACACACACCCAGCCTGCACACATTATATGCATGCATACGTCGACGATGCATTCATATATATTTCTGTTCATCTAACCTAGCTGTTTTCTCGCCAGGCTAACAGTATAACTGTAGGGAGTTTTTGGGTTTCACAGCAGTGCGAGTGAATCTCCTCAGCAGTGTGTTCCTCTTATTTTTCTCTCTCTTTTTTTATTCCTAGATATATTCAGACAGTTATTAATCTTATTCCGATGATGATTATTCTTTGTAAAGCAAAATGTAGTGTGTGTGTGTGCGTGTGTGTGGAGCCCAGAGGGGTTTACAGGGGGAGGATCAAGCCAAACCTGATGCATCTATCTATCTATCTATCAATGGATTGATCTCGCTATCTTATCTATGTGACCCTCCTCTCTCGCACTTCCTGCCTCTCCTCCTCCTCCCCCTCAAACGTTATTTGCTGTGTTTGTTCTTTGGAAAAAAGAAAACTTAAAAAAAAGAAAAAATGAAAATGCTATCACAATAAACTATAATAAAACATTCTAAACTCTAAACATGTCATTTTGATGGTTACGTGGAGATGGAAAAAATACAGTGTTTGAAAAAAAAACAGCTGCATTTGTATTTTCTGTCTTGTTTTTTTATGTCTGCCCATGTTTTAGGCATTAGATTTTTGGTCCAGACCATTTTTATGAACGCGATATCTCAAGAACACCATGAGGTAATTTCTTCAAATTTGGCATGAACATCCACTTACACTCAAGAATGAACTGATTAGATTTTGGTGGTCAAAGGTGAAGGTCACTGTGTCCTTGTCTGTCTCATTCTTATGAACATGATATCTCAAGAACACCTTGAGGGAAACATCCAAGTGGACTCAAAGATGAGCTGATCAGATTTTGGTGGTCAAGGTCATGGTGACCTTGCATCCAATATATTCTCATGAAGATGGCCTTTAGGGAATGTCCTCAAATTTGGCACAAACGTCCACTTGGAATTAGGAATAAACTGATTAGAATCTGGTGGTTAAAGGTCAAGGTCGCAGTGACCTCATAAAACATGTTTTTGGCCATATCTCAAGAATTCATTCACTCAGTTTTCACAATAGGAAATTAAATAGGATATAATGATGATGTTCTGACATTTATTTATTAATATCTAAGGGGTCAAAGGTCAACTGTGACATAATACTGTATTATGCAAAAACAGTTTTCTGGTCATTCCATGTCATAACTCAGAAACAGAAGGGGAAATGTGGTCAGATACGGAGTTTGACACTAATCTTGAAAGTGTGCTGAGCGCTGCCGGTGGAAACGTGTGAAGCATCAGTGCTTTCACAGACATGGATGGAAACTGTAAGTGCAGCTTGACCGGTAAGCAGAGGCATACAACTGAGTGGTGATATTTCTGTTTTTGTTTTTTGTCACCCAGTCTGCCCATGCTGACTTTTCACTGTATGAATGAATCAATCATAACGGGTCCTCATGCTGTTTAACTGTCTGATTTATCCGCTAAAATGAGCAGGGAGGGACTCGTGCGCTCTTGGATTCATGCCATTCGACCTTCAGCAGTCATGGAGATTGTATTCCCCGATGAAGGTCAGCCAGACTGAGCCTGCTTAATGAATGAAACATTTTTTAACTCATATCTAGTCAGGGAAGGTTTACAGGTTTGGTGTATATGCAGAGGCTTTTAAGCACTGCCCTACGTAAAATCTGTGCATTTGCAGGAATATTCCACATTTCTGAAACATCAGCATATATAAAAGTTGGCTTGGAGGCCCAGGACCTCCCCTGTAATATTTAGAACATGTGTAGGGTTCCCATGGTCTTGGAAAACCTGAAAAAGTCATGGAATTTCCCAATCACATTTTTCTGGGCCTGAAAAAGTCATGAAATTAGTAAAAATCATAGAAAGTTTTGGAAAAGTCCTGAAAAATTTGCTATACCTTATGAAATAATTTCAATAATTTTCTGTCAATAACCCTCCACGCACATTTTTTTCTGTAGCTATTGACATAACAAACCTCAAATGTTTGTCAGTGTGTGACATTTCATTTACACTTATGTGCGTTTCTACAGTCTTCCTCTGCTTTCTGTCTCTTCCTTTTTGTATACCAGGTAGCTGAAATTGCCTTTGAACAGGAGAGTTTGATACATTTTAAAAATTCTGGGAAAGTGGGGTAAAAAAAGAAAAATTGTTATTATGGATCCTTGAAAAGTCATGGAAAAGTTTTGACATTTTGACAATAAGTGGTAACCCTGCATTTCTCCTACCACTAAACATGAAAGTAGTCAAGACTTTCATTTTGACCAAATTACACACATTTAAAAGCTTGTAAACGTCGTCTGAAAGCAGTATAAGAAAAGTGATGTTGCTTCAGGTTTCAAAGTTTTGTGTGTGCAGCTTTTGATTTCTGCCTCAGTCCAATGGACCGTCCTCGCTGCAGATATTTGGACTTGTCATCGCAGGAAAAGCACAGGTGTAATTAATACCATGAATGTTGGATTTATTCCATTCAAGTGTACCAGTAAGCCATGCCAGCAAGCCAGCGCACACAGTGGCAGCGTTCTGACACTAGTCAAGCTGAACAGAGTGTAACTCTGGTTAATATTGTGAATCACACCTGGGGTTTTTACTGCTATCTCATGTCAAAATGTCAATGCTGTGAAAAAGGCCTACACGTGGTGGTGAATTGAATTGAATTTGTGGTGCCCACAGCATTGGAAAATGACATTTCAAAAAATCAACTAATATGTTTTTCCACAAACTGTGACCCAGATCCTCCAGAAGATAAATTACAGGCCTCACTGTTAACAGCTTTTATAGGGATGACGTATCTGCTGTAAAAGGTAGCTCCATTGGAAACTTTTTTTTTCTCTCCTCTCAGTTAGAGAATTCTCCTGATGGTTATATTATTATTTTGCCATTACACCAGTGACACTATGAACAATATGAATATCAGTCTCGTAGAAATGTTTAAGGTCCAGCTTGGCCAGATTTGGCTCCAATAGGTTCTATATCACTGATCTTTACTAATGTAACACACTTAAAAGGACTGTGATGTATAAATAAGTCCTCCAGTTAGGATGCTGCTGACTGCAGACCTCAGATCAGCACTGATGAAACTGAAAAACACACAAACCTGAAGAATTACAGTAGGTGTGTTTAAGCAGTATAGTATTTAACGGTGATGTACTGGCAATGACTAACCAAACATAACATCTGAGTAGATCATATTTAATAGCTCCTGAGGCCAGAGGTAAAATATACATGTGAGCCATTTGTTAGTTTTATGTTTGAAGGTGCACACAGAGAGCAGCGTCGGTGAGTTACGGCCTGTTTCATCTGTCACTGAGTGCAGCTTCAGAGCTCAGAACATGCCGCTGCTGGGTTTTCCACGTACTTCGGCAGATTAAACACGCACAAACTTTTATCTTACAGGCAATAATAAATTTGATAATCTTGCAAAATGTTTAGAATTAGAAGTCAAGAGTGATAAACAGGAAGTTAGGACCTTGTAAAGAAGGTTTTGAAATTTTGAGTTGGAGATATTTTTTTATCATTTCAAACATTTCATTTAAAAGAAATAAAGATATCCCATATATATATATATATATATATATATATACACTGACTGACTGTTGAAGTTATGATATTGGTATATTGGTTCTATGTCACGCTAACTTCTCAGGAATGGGGCTGAATAACACTCCATGGAAAAGCGGCATGGTCATTTCATAGGGGTCCCTTGACCTCTCACCTCAAGATATCTAAATGAAAATTAGTTTTGTAGGTACTGATGAGTCTCCCCTTTACAGACACTTTATGCTAGTCCCATTCTTCTATTTATTTATTTATATATATATATTTGCCATCATTTGATTCCTAATCAAGACAATCTGATGAGAGCTGCTTTACCTTGTCAATATAGACTTTAAAACGGTTTTGAAATACAAAAATAATATGAACTGAAAATATGATTTGACTAGAAAAAATAATCATTTGCAGTAAGTCCCATATTGAGCTGCTTATAATATATTGGCTATACACATAATCAGAAACTAGTTCTTATAGTAGGCCTATCAAAAACAAAAGTACTCATCATGCAGAATATTTTTTAAAATCTAATGTCTAAGGTAATAAATCTTACCACCAAACTGTAGTGTAGTAAAATTATAAAGTTGCACAAAAAAGAAAAATACTTAAGTTAAATACAAGTGGTGCCACTTGAGTGGTGCCAACAGGGAATGTTGTAAATTATTTCCTGGAAAACCTCCATGGAAAAGTTTTATTTCTGCCCAGAGGTGAAATACACAAAGTCCTTGTTGGCTGATGCAGATAAACAGGATATGGTGAGACTGAAAATTAAACATCAAACTTATGCAAAACAGCAATCTATAGAACACATAAAAATCTTTTCTTCCTTACAGCCCTTTCACCATGTTAGCAGTTACAGTATATCAAAAGGTATACTTCTATATGTCAGGGTATATACATAACAAATGTCAAATTATATGCCTATGAGTAGCTTTACAGACAGATAAACCTTCTGGTTATGCAGTCTAAATTTTTCACATCTGCACTTTCAACTTCATAACCACCCTATGATAACATAACTCGGACTATAATAAAGGCAGACACAATGTTCATGGTGATGGATTGCCTAACTCAGGCAAATTTCAAGTCTCTGCATGTTGATTTTCAAAACATACCGAAATGAGCTGAAACCAGAGGGCTGTTTGAATGGGAGGAAAATATGCTCAAAAACCTCTGGAAGAAATCAAAAACTGTGAATCATTTGTAGTTAATGGGCGGCAAAATGCAGAAATATGGCTGTGGCTATGAGAATATACTGTTGAGGACATTCATGGAAAATGTCTGTCGTAGTTTGAAGTTGTTTGGTTTTTATCTTTGTTATCTACAGTATGTAGGCATCTTTCTGGAGAACTACATTGTCAGGAAAAGCATGTGTCAGAGGCATATGCATCACTGCTGGCCCCTCATGCATCAGAGTTTTGTCATTTCAGGTCAGGCCAACCTGATAAACAAATGTTTACCATTAAAATTCAAACAGGGATTGTAGGGGAGAACGGGGTCAGTTGAGACACTTTTTTTTGGAGAGGAGATAACCCTCCATTACTCACAGACTACTTAAACAGTAATGAAAATAATATGATCCCTAAACACATGCAGGTGTCTGATAACATTTGTCAAGTTTTGTGTGTGAAAAGGCTTGATTTTTAGGTCTATGAGGAGTGCATTTTCCCAAAATTCTGCTCTCCCAGGACGGTGGGTAGGGTTGGTTGGGACATCTTTAACTGGGCTAAGAAAAAAAAATCATCTAAACTGAAAAAAAAGCTGATAACTGCATTTACCCTCTATGATGATAATAATCTGCTGTTGGCAGGAAACTGTCCTTCAGTCCCTCAGGACTGTAGTGATTCCCCTCTGCAGCATGTGGAGTTTTAAAGGGGGCAAAAAAAGGTTGGTGGCTGGCTGCCACTTGAGTTAATGTTCACTCACAGTGGGTTTTATTCAATTAGGAAAAGCCTTTATTTTGTTTTGGTCTAGTTTTTGTTGATTTGTTACAAGGGAGTAACTTTAAAACAGTTCTGTCCCAGCCGTCCCAGGCAGAAAGCACAGACTGGACTCCTGTGCTAGCTACGAAGATTCAGATGGCTAACACAAGCATCAACGGACAGGCCAGAAAATCAGCTTACTATCAATATGTTTTTTTCTGAATGTGGGAAAACTAAAAAAAAGTTTGGTGGAAGAAAAACATCAAAACAGCTTAAATTTACCTGCATGCTGTAGTGTGCGTTGCTTTCGTGCTAATGTGCTGGCTAAAACTTTCTTACAAGCAGAGGCAAAGGGAATACCCAGATTATTTAGTTGAGTAAAAGTACCACACTGTAAAAATACTCAGTTACATGTAAAAGTCCTGCATTCAACACTTTCTTAAGTAAAAGTATGTGAGTATAATCAACAAAATGTATTTTAAGTATAAAAAGTAAAAGTGCTCAAGAAAACTGGGTATTTTAACAAGATATCAGGACTTCTAGAAGCCATTTTCTGACAGGAAAATCATATACCTTTAATGAGATGTTGAGACTTTAAGCTGACATTTTTCTGGTGACAAAACCATGTATTTTTAATGAGGTGTTGGGACATTCAGCAGACGTGATTCTTGTGACGAAACCACATATTTTAAACGAGACATCTAGACTTTAAGCTGACATTTTTCTGGTGACAAAACTGGGTATTTTAAACAAGATGTTTAGAGGATGTCTTTCTGCCAACAAAACAAAATGTTTTCAACAAGACATTGGAACATTTAGCAGATGTTTTTCTCATGTCAAAACTAGATATTTTAAACAACATGTTGGGACATTTAGCTAGATGTTTTTCTGGTGATAAAACCATTTTTTAATAAGAGGTTTTGACATTCTTGCTGACGTTTTTCTAGCGACAAAACCGGGTATTTTTGACAAGATGTTGGGACATTTAGTGCATGTTTTTCTGGTGACAAATCAGGTATTTTTAATGAGACATAAGGACATTTAAAAGGTGTTTTATTCACAACAAAACCGGGGTTTTTGAACCCAAAACAAACAAGCAAAAATCTTAATCTGAAAAGTAATTAGTAACTAAAGCTGTCAATGAATGCAGAGTAAAAAGTATAATATTTGCCTCAGAGATGTAGTGGAGTAGAAGGAGAAAGTGGCATAAAATGGAAATACTCAAGTACAAGAACCTTAAATTTGTACTTAAGTACAACACTTGAGTAAATATACTCAAATACATTACACCACTGCTAAAAAGGCACTATCTTAACTGTCACCTGGCCCCTACTCCCTGCTCTCTACTGTGTATTAGCCTGTTGTCCGGCTTGTCCGTGATGTCAGATGTGACACACCAGGAAAATACAAACAAAAAGACAGAAAGGCATTCTTATCTGCTGCAGAACTGCGTACATGGCTCTGGTTTACTGGCAATGGGAAATTAGTCTATAGCCTATTTGTAGCAGGTTTTTTGCCATGTTTTAAAAAACTGCATGCATGTACTAAATTTGGTGGAAAATAGGTATCAGGTTACACGCACAAAAAAATGTGAACATGTCTTTAAATTAATGCAAAAACAAAAGAATCAAGTAAAACAGACAGTGTTTTTGACATAACAAGTCAATCCTTTAGGTTTCAATGCTAGATGCATTCTGTACAATAATAAAGATAGATTTTCGTGATATCCAGATTAAAGAAATAAAGAAGCCTATCCCAACTTTTTTAAACCTTGTACTCATGACAGTCATAATCTGCACACAAACATTCAAATGAAGCTTCCTGTTCCTGTTGGCCTCACACTTTTCCTGTTTGCACAACCATGACAATAAAGATTCTTTGACCAAGTGGTCACAGGGTCCCTGAAATAGTTCAGGAAGATCCTAAGAACATTTTTTTAAAGTCAGTATTAATGATTTTGCATTATTCACTTTGGTCTTAACTATTCCACTCACAATACCAAGGTTTAACCCCAAAAATATCATTTTCTGGCTTTCCAAGGAACAACCATCTCACCCTTTGAAACCTGGAGCAACATCATTTTTTATGTGCTGCTTCAGATGCCATTCACAAGTATTCAAACCTTTGAAAACTGAGCAAATTGTTGTGATTTTTTTTTTTTCAAAAACATTGGGAAAAAACGGACCATGAGCACTTAGTACAAAACGTACCAGAAGTTGCAAGAAATTTGTAGGGTTGAGAATTATTATGAAAAAGCTACGGAAAATGAAAAAAGCTAAGGAAAAACTATATTTCTAATGATTATAACCGAATTAAATACTTAAATGATATAATTATTTGAGCACCTTTCCTGGCAATGTCCTTCTTTTTTTAAAAAAACTTTCTTTCCTTTCTTTCCTTGAAAAGAAAACCCCCAACAATTTTCAGGTAATTTTTTAAAACTTTCTTTGCTAATTTTGGAGTAATTTCTTCTCAAGTTGCTCATTACGTTCTTCCCATATTTTTTTTTTTTAGAGAAATCACCAATTTAAGCAACTGATGACCATGTCCTAATACAGATACATACATACATACATACTGGACATTCTAGGGGAATTACCATATTGGAGATAGGCCTTGTAAAAAACCTGAGGAAAAAAAACTTCTAAAGCTATTTGGCTTTAAAAATTACTCACAACCCAAACATTTAGCTGTTTATTCATTTGTGTTTTTATCCAAATATAAGATAAATAAATGATGAATTTATAATTTGGTCATTGTGATAAATTCAGACGTGTTTTACTAAACCGTTTTCCCTTACACTTGGTGTTGGTTTATAACAGGTTTCTGGCTTCTAGTGTTATCCTATCTTTCTATGAAAACACTTAATAAATCAAAAACTATAATTTGGACTCACTATTGTAAACACCAAACCATAGTACACATTACGCCCATGTGACCTTCATACATATAAACGTAAATGTACAGGTTTTTTTTCCTTTTTTTGTTTTGTATTATGTTCTTCCCTCCAGTCCCCACATTGAGAACTCACAGAAAGCGTCACACGGGCACGGCGGGGTCAGTGACCGCGCACGCCGCCTGTTTATCTCTATGAGAGGTTGTCGGGAGCGCGCCCCCCCTGGCCGAGGAAGGTGAGCGAGTGTCTGGAGGGGAGGACTCGGGAGCGCGACCAGCCGAGGGATCGATCGGATTAAACTCGATTTGAGTGAAATTAACACAAAGGAGAGAAGAGCAACGCACACTAGTCGGCGAGGTCGCAGATGCGAGACACGCCGGAGAAATATTTCATGAATAAGAAACTTGAACTTTTTTTCCTCTGTTTATTTATATTTCAAACGAAAAAAGGACCACGGTGGATTTTTTTTCAAGCCAGCGGAGATACTAACCCTACTAACGAGGAGTTGATTTGATAAAAAGCCCGAAGTGACCGAGCTTGTTGGGTAAGCTGTGTGCCCTTTTTGAATGAGTGCATTTTAAATTGTGTCGAGTAGAATTCAGCACGAGTGTGTGTGTTTGATGATAACCAATAATTATGAATTAAAACCGTTTATATTCGTTCTTAATAGTTAGTTTCCATACTTTTTCAACGCAATCGCACTCTGTTATCCGCTGTGCGAGTTGGGTTTTCATCCCAATGGGCATTTCATTCAGTGGTAACTCACTGGAAAGCTCATGTTCAAGACTGCTGTTTTATTTGGCTCGTGTTTTATTTTCTCATTTCAGCAGAAAGTCATTGAAGGTCCATGTAGCTGCCATGCCGACATGCTAACAATAGCAAGTTTAGCTTTGCCACCCGCTGCATCGCTCACACACACGCACAACAGTCCCATAGTTAGTTGAAAAGTGGAAAGACAAAAATCCAGCTCCACACGGAGCCTTTCTGTTTCTCAGTCGGTCCCTCTGACAACTTGTTGAATTTTGTAATATTAAATATTGACTTAATTCCGTTTTAAAGTGTAAGTGTTAGCCCTGTTAGCTAATTGTGTTGAAGCTTGTAGGAGACACGAGGTGGCTCGAGCGTAGAGGTGAGTCACTGGCCGACTGAATGAGCGGAGCTCTCTGAGTGAGATTCCCAACGGAGAATACTTGGCACATATCGCCAAAAACGTCTCGCAAAGGATAAATAAAATTGTTTCCACACAAAAGTATAAACAATAGTTGTATTTCCACCCAATACTTGTGTTTGTAGTCGAAAGGGACAGTGTAAAGTGTCCGTAGTAGTCGCTAGTTTTATTGGACGGAAGGGACAGAGCAGTGGAGGAGAGGGGGGGTGGGGGGCAGTGAGGCCAGGCGGTCATTCCATACAATCGTGCTTTTCACGTTGTTTCTATCACGGTTTACATCGCCAAAACCCATTTAAATGTACGACAAAACACTCGCCTCCTTGTGCACAGCGTTGGAGTAGAGAGGAAAGTGTTTTGTCTAAATAAAAACCGAGATGAGCGAAACGTTCCCCGGTCCGGAACGACGTGCGAAACACCGCTGATAGGCTAATTAGCCGTGCTAGCCACTGGAGGTTAGCCCGGCGCTAGGACACCGAAGTTCTGCTAGCCTGCTAGCCAGCTCTCATCCCCATTGTGTGCGGGCGAAGACCACTTATTAGCCCCCCCGAGCTAGCTAGTAACCTGCTCGGGGCGGTTGTTGGTCGAAGCATAGCTCTTGGGCAAGGAAATTAACTTTCCGCATCTTTCGCTTCACTTTTGGCCGAGGTTAAAAGGCAAACCACCGCTCGGTCCTTTCCGCGTTTTTGCTTTTGTTATGGGAGCTTGTTTGTAATGTTTCATTGTATCCGGTGACCGAAGTTTGGTAACCTCTACGGCTACACTTGTTACATTGTGTGGACGGATGAAAACGCAGCACCTGCCTGTTCCCATGTACTTCTGTGTAGTTCCAACAACACATAAATACGGGATATACAAACGGCATTTGATTTATTTTACAGTCCGACTTTATTGCGTGTGTTTCCTGTGCTCTCCTGCCCTCTTTCTCCATTATGTGTGCTGTAATCGGTCAACTTGCATAATGGTCACCCTGCCGCTCTCACGCAACTTTGGCTGCGCTAATTCAGAAAAGGAAAAAATTTAAAACGAGCGTTGTATCTCCAAAACATACACACACTTCAGTATTAATTCCCATCATGTGGTGGTTTTATTCACAGTCTGACATTTCAGTGTCCATGTGCTGGTTCGTTATTTTTCCTCCTCCTGTCTGCTATAGAGTCAGGAGCTGCTACCCCCACCACCTTGTGTCTTTGAGCCAAGATGGCAGCTAGTCATGTTTAGCGGGCCACAGAGGGAGAGATAAGAGGCCCCGACCACACACACACATATACACACAGCACACAACAGATGTTCAGCACTATTTGGTCTCTCTCCCGTTTGTCTCTCTCTGGCTTTTCTTGTGGTTAAAGTTGAGGCACTGTTCCCCCCTTCAGCCACAAGGCTGCATTGGTTTGTTAGAGAGACAGTTTGTCGGGATTAAGCCGGAGATAGGATAGAGAGTTGAATTTCTCTCCGTTTTGGTGACATCTCAGATGTAATATTTGAATTTAATAGGGTACTACACCCACTTTCAAAATTCATACATGTTATTTCTATGGTCTCATAAAGTAAAAAAAAAAATCCAAAAGCTATGGTGCTTAAGGTAAAATTTGTGATGCCATAGGGTATAAAGTCTGGAGCTGCTACATAGATATTGAGTGGTAAAAGATGTTATAGATGAATCTTAAGAGCAGCCAGGGGAATGCTCCGAGCATATAGGGACATTTTCTGTTTCACAACTGAGAAAACGCCAGCATAAAACGTCAGTAAAATAAAGCTTATTTGCTTATTAAAAAAAGAAAACAGACACTGAGCAGCTCCAGACCTTATACTTGATAACATCACAAGTTTGAGGCTTTCTTCTCTGGTTTCTGACTTTTCTAGGGAGTAGCTAATGTCCCCAAATACTGATCAAACTTTGCTCGGCCATGGAAATACTATATTGGAATTCATAATTTAGGTGGTGTTCCCCTTTAATACTTAATTTATTTTTACTCAATATAGTTTAAAATGGCTTTGTTCAGGCAGATTAGCGGTGGTTTATTATTTAGGAGGGGAGCTTGTTTTTGATAGAAACTCATTGTATGTTTTAGAAGTTTTCTCAGTGACCTTGGAGTGAATTGGCTTAACTTTGTCTAATAGGTCTTTATCTTGGAGAAAAAGTAACAGACAGACATCCAAAGACAGAGAGCGTGAAAGTGGTGCAGAAATATTTTAGGCATTAACATTTGAAATTATAGTAAGCAATGTGTCCTAAAATCAGATTAAACAACACAGTGGCCTAATATATTGAAGGTAAAGTGATGGGTGGTAAAGTTCGACAAGCTATTAAGCAAAATTTCCGGTCCGAAGCCAAATCTGGCCCTTTTTCCCTCTTTAAATATCCTGTGTGCTCCATACCATAAACACTGTGAAGTGCCATTTTTCTCATGAAGTTTCTCACTTCCCTTTTACAGTTTGTCCCTGACATGGCCTCACAAACAGTCAGGGAAATCCCTGCCAGCGTACACATGGGATCAAAAATATGGGGATACACCACATGCAGCAAAGTCACTCATACTCTATGAAACACAACATTAAGATTTACCAGTTAATTTAGATTTCACAGAATGATGCAAATCAATTTCCAGTCTAATATCCATTCATTTGTGCTTGTTCTCCACATGCATAGCCTCATTATCTTATCTCATCACATTCAAAATAACATTTCCAATGTCCATAACCACTGCATGCCACGGCCTTGTTTGTTGATTCAGTCACTTTTGGAAGAGTGAAAGACGCTTTGTTTGGAACAGGTGTCTGTCAATGTGTCACGATTTTGAATAAGCTCCTCTCTGTTATTTTGACCTATGAATCATGAGTGTGAGCAGCTTTGGTTATCTGAATGTTTCAGTCAGAATGTGCCATCTTCTATTGACCTTTTAACCAACACACACTGTTTTCATACGGGATCAGGATATCTCAGAGCAAGATAGTTCAACATATAAAGCGTAGGATAATGGCCTATATGAAGAGATGGCAAAATATGTTTGGTGTGCATTTGTGTGTGTGTGTGTGTGTGTGTGTGTGTGTGTGTGTGTGTGTGTGTGTGTGTGTGTGTGTGTGTGTGTGTATACCAATAGGGGGACGAGAAGTTGGTAGTGCCCCTATTGGCATGTAGAGAGCACTATAGCTTATAGCTGACAACACTGATGTTGTTGTACTCTGCCTGTGAAAATGACCATTGTTCTCATGCCTGTCCATTCCATCTCGCTGCTGTGCGTTACCCACCAACGTCCCCTTGCTGATCTTTTATTACTTGAGAGGAGAAAATTAGGCTCTATGTTTTGGAGGTTGCCTTTTCTTTTTTTCTGCCTATTTTTTTCGAACTTACCCTTTCACGTATTGAGCTATTAGTTCACACAAAGGTTTGTTATGAATCTGGATTTATCTGAAGAAACACGGCAGGTCTGTGATTGTGACTTAGATTTTTTTTTAAATTCTCTGTTTGCTGAGAGGAAGTTGATATCAAAAGCACATTTTCACTTTCAACGTGACTTACTGTGATTTTCATGAAGGACTCGCAGAAGCATTATTCAGTACCCACTCACACACTTGAGATCTTTTTAGTGGCTGAAGTTGATTAAAAAAATGTATTTGTAACATTTAGCACGAAGAAAAGCTGCAGCGATGGATAAGTTTTCAGTTATTCAACTAATCAGCAACTTATTTGATAGTCAATTAATTGGCTTGAATATTTTTTTTTAAATATGAAATAAAGCAAATTCTCTAATTCCAGCTGAATATTTTGGGGTTTTGGGCCAAACAAGACATTTGGGGTTCAGGAAACACTGATTAACATTTTTCACCACTTTCATACACTTTATAGACCTAACAACTATCAAAATAATCGATGCCCTTGCAGGAATAATTCAGTTATGATGTCAATATTTCTCAGCTCTAGTTTGTTTGAATTTTTCCAAACCATGTAGAGTGAAGTAAAGTGACACAAATATGTGTTAAACACATCACCTTGTGACCTTGGCCTTATTTCCAACAATACTTGTGTGAGGTTTGGGGAAATGTGAAATAGGAGCAATGGCTAAGATACACTTCATATGTCAAACTGACTGTTTATGTGAACAATCCTGACCAGTAATTATAATAACAGCCCCACAAAAAGAATAAAGCCTCAGCATCTTAATGTAATGTGTTTTATCTAAACTGTAGCATTTGGTTGTTGACAAAGGGTTAAATCTCAATCGTCCTGTGTCCCCTCTCAAACTATGCTGGTCTGTGAACGCAGCACATGAACTGTTTTTCTTTTCTGGCCTCAGCAGCAGTTTGAGTTGCGGAATGGAAAATGGATCTGTTGATCCAATCAAATCGATGAACAAGAGGAGCAGCTGCTGCAGAGTAGCAAGTGGAAGCAAACTTTTGTTTTCACTTTCACTGCATTTGACAATCTGCTGCTCCGTCTACATTAAAGTATGATCTCAGAATGTATGGTCTGGCTCCAAAAATATGTATTCAATATGTGGCGGCAGATGTTCTAATCCTGAATTAAATGAAAGTTTGAAACATTTTTCAAAAACTCACTTTTATCCCCCTCTCAGCTCTACTTTTACAGTCTGATTTTTAAGTGAATAACTAACAATCTCTCAACATTTTTCAACACATTATTGCAGCTGTTTCTGTAGTCTGCAGACACTGCTAGGGGGAGAAAAAATGACAACACAATTAATCTTTAGTATTTATATCTTGATTTACAGGTGACATTCCTAAAAAGACACTGTAGCTGAGCATCAATGAACTTAGCTCTGTGCCTCTGAGAGAGAAATAAAAATCTGCTGGCTGACAAATCTGTATTGTTATTATTTCAGTCTTTAGGTTATGCAACTAAAAATGCAAATACATTATGCATTAGTCTCTTTTCTTAAAATTGAATGTTAAATATAGCAGCATGGTTAGAAAAAGGACTGTTTCTTTGGCTTGCAGTAGGTGCCATGACTTGCTTACTGAATAAAAAGTAAAAATGGAAAGTTTTTGGGAAAACCTAAAATGGCTGTTGGAAAGTGCATACATTGCAGGAATTGTTGCATAAAAATTTGTCAATGCAGGTTTTATAGAGTCGACTTTCTTGCAGCTTTTCCACACCGTAGTTATTCTTGTGGTCAGGCATGTGACCATCACTAAGCAGAATCGTTCTCATGTATTGTGGAGGTGGATGACACAGCCTGCCAGAACTAAAGGCCCATATTGAGCGGACATGTTGTTCCTCGTGTTGGGTGGATGGCACCTGATGCTGCGCCGATCCTGTCAGACACTTTGGCCATCTGAGCCAGAGCACTGGTGTTTGTTCTGGTGGCCATTTTGTCTCCTATCATCATGTGTCGTGGACGGCAGCCCTTTTAGCACATATGAGAAGTGGTGCTGTTGTTTGTCTCCATCTCTTTCATCTTGCCATCTATCGCTCCACCTCCACCCACCCACTCCCTCTCTACCCATGCATGAGCTCCCTCCTCTTCTTTCTACTCTTCATTCTCACCCTTTCCATCTCTCTCTCTTTCTCTCTCCATGTTTGCCTGCCTGTCTGTTCCCCTTCCTCCCCCCCTCCCCTGCTCCATCCCCCTCTCCCTCCCTCCACTCCTCTCATTTCCAGCCAAAAGGTTAGCGGGGGTCTTTAGCACCGTGGTGACATTCAAAACTGAGTGTCATCGCTGTCTCTCTCGCTCTCTCTCATCCCTCCCTCTCACCTGTCTCTCCCTCTGCCCCCCTCCTCCTCCGCACTCCCACCCCATCCTCCCATCCTCCTCCTGCAGCGAGGGCCTTCTGGACCAAGTGCTGTGCCTAGAAGAGAGGCTGGCGTTAATACAGCTCTCAAGTGTCTGTGTGTGGGCCGTATGTGTGATGGAGGAGACGGCCTGTCAAGTACATCTCTGACCCATATGCGTGCGTGCCTTTTAATCTATCCTTGACCTCTCCCAGTGTTGATGCGTTGCATATCCTGTTTTTTTTCCTCTTCATCCTTCATCCAGCTCTTGAGCCAACCTCACCGCTGCTGGGAAACAAATAAGCAAAGCTAAAAAAAAAAACCCAGAGACTCTCTACTGGAGATCTGTGGGAGTTTTGTGTCATCAGCTGCTGATGAAGCCCAGTGCCGAAAAGTGGCGCAACAAAAATCTCACCAGGCGCACGCTGTGGTTTAATGGCACAGTTGTGGCATCCGTCCACCTCTCCTCATTCTCCATCAGTGTTTCTCTCCTTGAGTGGATTCACATGGCTGATGAAAGGTTAAGTGCTGCTTGCTTGTGGAATCAACATCAAGTTAGGAAGATGGAGATGAATGCAAGGTCAGCGAGGGAAGAGATGCATAAAAAAGGAATAATGCTAGCATGTGAAGATGTATGTATCTCTGCAGTAAACACATTCCCATTACGCCTCCTGTGTAATGACACTGTTGCTCGTTGGATCCATTATTGGTAGCTAATGTTGGTCATTATTTATAGCACTCAAATGACCCAAAACGCCAGCAGCCGGAATTCATCCTGCTGAAAAATGTTACTCAGAGATCTTGAGCTGGATCCAAGCCCTCAGCAGAGACACTTTTTGATCTTGTAGAGCGCATTGATTAGAAAGTTTTGTGTGTGTGTGTGTGTGTGTGTGTGTGTGTGTGTGTGTGTGTGTGTGTGTGTGTGTGGGGTTGTGTGTGTGTGTGTGTGTGTGTGTGTGTGTGTGTGTGTGTGTGTGTGTGTGTGTGTGTGTGTGTGTGTGTGTGTGTGTGTCTCTCTCTCTCTCTCTCTCTCTCTCTCCCGGGGGAGAAGTTACCCCTCAGCTTTATAGGAAGGACTCTGGAAGTTAATTGGTTGTTAGCAGGTAGGCAGGTGGGGCAGGGAGGGGAACCGGCCAATCTCTGGGGACGTGGTCCAGACCTGCCCGTCCCATTGGTCTAAAAGGGCATGTCAATTGCAGCGATTGATTAGGAAGGTGTGGGGGAGAGCCTGCTCTATACACTATGTACCCTCCGAATCAAGGAAATCGTTCTTCGTGGCTTCTGCATTATGGGAAATTTCTTATGAACAGCCTTTCTTTGGAAGCTCATATCTTATTCATATTTTCTATAAAATGAAAATCTAGACTGAGAATCAGAAAAGTACTGCCTCTGATGTTGTTGCTCAGAAATGTTTCCAAATCTTTGTCTTGCTGTCTTATGCACAGGGATGACAAATCTCACAAAAAGCCCAAAACCCCTTGTGGGTTTTTTTTGAACAGGCCAAAGAGGCTCCCAGCCAGTGACAAATCCTTTAGTTTTGTCTAGCTAGTCTAGCCCTTTCAAAGTTAGACAAGAGTTGCAGGGGTTTCCCCAAAGCTCATAAAAGTGGCAGTGTGCCACTGAGAGAACTCATTTGCATCCCCAAGTAGCATTTCCCCCCATCACCTGCAAAAGTTTGATTTCTGATTTTCAGTTAGGGTTACACCCTCCACATTGACTTTCTGAACACAACTCAAACAGCAGGGTTTGAATTTTCACACAAAAAAAGAGACCCATGTTATCCAGAGGGATGTGAACTTTGAAATGAACAGGACACGCAGGTCTGATGTTGCCAGTTGCTGTCAGCAAGCTTCAGTGTGAGGGCAGAGGCTGTGGTCCAGCCAGAATACTCCTCAGACACACTGCGAGTTAAACCATCATTGGTTGCTATCCTGAAGGGGTCAGTATTTGTCATCTGACCTGGCATTATGACCTGTCTTGTGATGTCAGCTGATCGGGAGTCGGACACATAGACTGTAAATAAAGATGGATGATGTGTCCCCACTTACCCCAGCTATGCTAAAGTGAAGCTAAAATATCCTCTTTGATGCATGCTGAACATGAAACAGGGTTAAGAGGCATTGATGGCTTCAATCCAAAGACATGAAATGAAAAGTAGGATGTTATAATTCATGTTTTTCTGAAGTATTGTAAAATAATAACAAAAAAGTAACATTTTAAACACAATTTGATTTACCAAGCACCTCTTGTGTAACTTGATGACATGGAGAGATACAAATTCAACAAAAAAGTTGAGCAGTCATTTTTTAGTCAGTGTGCTTCTGCGGCCATCTTGGTGCTTAGATTTTGGAGTGGAGTGACGCTCTTGACTTTCACTATACTCTTTGGTACAAACTGCTGCGTAGACGTAGGCAGCGACACAGAGGACAGCTCTGCGCCCTGAAGCCCTGAGATAACATTATCTCCTCTCTTCTGCTTAGAAGTGGTGAATTTACAGCTAAAAGAAACTTAACAGGACTCACCCTCTGGCTTTTGTTTGATATCTAATGTTGCCAAAAATGTTTTTGCACACTACAGAACCACTGTTAATGTAGTGAGCTTGTTTACTACATTACATGAATGGCAGTCTCACTGAACATCCCGCCAGCCAACAAACGTGAGCATTAGGGCTGGGACGACGTGTCGACGTCATCGATGACGCCGATGCGTCATCCAAGCCCTAAAAATAAAAAAATACGTTGACGCAAGAACTGCACGTCGATGCGTCGTCACTCAGAATCAAAAAGTGGCTGCTACTCGATGCCGCGGCCGCCGGCATTTTTTGATTCTGAGTGACGACGCATCGACGTGCAGTTCTTGTGTCGACGTATTATTTTTAGGGCTGGGACGACGTGTCGACGTCATCGATGACGTCGACGCGTCGTCCCAGCCCTAGTCAGCATATTTCCCACTTCTGTCCGACCTGTGTTTCCGTTACCCAACAATTGAACAATGTTCTCCCCAACTTTAAGTCAATGGTGTTGGTTCATGTATTTTTTTCTTAATTTTTGGTTATTATAAAGTTGAACTTAAATTCAATCCTGATTGGCCTTAAAAGTCTCAAGCCTAACTTTCCTCGAAGTGTATGTAGAATTAACCCATTTTACCTCCTATTAAGACCTTGTTGGCCAGTATGCCTTGCATTTTGTGCTGTATATATCTAGTGATGTCTTTAGCAGATGAGTGGAGCAGAGCAGCCAGCTAATCACAACCAGAACATTGCATTTTCTCCAAAGCATTTCACAGCAATTTAAATGGCAATAAATCCTTCCTCTGAATGATATAATACCGTCCACAAGCCGAGAAGATAGCCTCCAGTCAGTTTGCCGTGTTTCGCTCAGTTCTTGCAAGTCAGTCTCTGTAGTGATCACCTCCAAGTCGGTTATGTTAATCTGCTCGTGTTGTAAAAGCTTTGAAAGATCCACAATCAGTGTTGCTCCTGTTAGAGCCCATCAGTTTGACAGAATTGTACTATTGAAAGAGAGCTTTTTACTTTCAATGGAGACGGCTCGGCTCATCATCCAGGGTTTCCGCATATCCTTAAAAAGTCTTGAAAGGCATCAATCTAAAAACAAGGCCTTAATTGGCATTGAAATGTCTTAAATCAGTCTTACAAAAGTCCTTAAAATGCGCAGGCATTTCAGATGGGATCTTTGTTAATATTTTTTCCTATTGCATTGCAAAAGATCAAAATAACGAGTAGTTTGAAAATAATAATAATTTGCAGAATGCCTCCTGCGTTAACATCGCCAGAGTCATGTATTATGTTACAATGAATATTTGAAAAATAAAATAAAATTCCCCCAAACCTTAAGTTACTGATGTCGGTACATGTTTATTTTTTCCTTCAGTGCTGGTTTTTGTAAAATTGATTTTAAATTTCATCGCCAATGGCATTTAAAAAGGCTAAAATAGTCTAAATCACACTTTCCTTAAGCTGTAGGAAGCCTGATCATCACATTACGCATCCTTGTCTAGGTTGCTTTTATGACAATGAGTAGATTGTGCCGTGCTTGTTGTGCCAAAATATAAACTGGTGTAGTCTCTCTCTTGACCTTGAATCTGAAAGGTTTGATGGTGCCCAATTTGAAAAGGATTCCCGTCAGTCAGAAGAGGCTTTTAAGATATAAATAACAACGTAGAGTGTTCACACAATAACCCATAGTGTCATATATCCACGCCGCACTTCCCTCAGTGTCATCATCACACACACACCTTCATCCCTCACCTTTTTGATCCACTCACAGATGCAAGTGATTTTCAAAGACTAGACGGAGTCAGTTTCAGAGAGCTCTTTAACAGGTTCTTTAGCTCAGTGAGCACATGCATTCGCACGCACGCACGCACACACACACACACACACACACACACACACACACACACACACACACACACACACACACACACACAAACACAAACACTCTCTTCCACTGGCAGGTTCCTTGGCCACCCCCTGTGGCCTACTTCTCTCTCTCGCTCTCTCTCTCCTCCTCTCCTGTGCCTGTCTCTCTGCCTCCGGGTCCTTTGGGATCCGACTGGGAGCCGGCCAGTGGTTTTTCCTACCACATGGTAAAGGCAGGGAACAGATTGGATAAACACAGCCCTTTCCTGCTGACCCACCCCCGCCGCCCACCTCCTCCCCGAGACACACACACCCCGACACGCACACTGTGCACACACACACTGTCCATTAACGAAGCAGCCGTGCGTAAAATAACCAGATTTTCTCTAGCTTCACTGCTTCTCTCTTTCTTCTCTCGCTTTCTTGATCCCCCCTCCCTCCTCTCCTCTCCTCCTCCTCTTCTCTCTTCCTTCCTTCCGGGCCTCAAATCCCAGCCCCAAACACACAGCCCCGCATCCCCTCACTTGAGCGTAATTACACACACAGCTAGCCAGCTCCTGCGTGCTGTCCTCCATTTGGGAACAAAGGTATAAATTATAGCGGCTTAGATCCTGGCGGTAATGGGAGGTGGGTGGGTGCACACGTGTTCTCCAGAGGAAGAGGGAGATCCCTCACTTCTTCAGGTGTCTAGTTAGGTCGAGGCTGCTAAGCTGCCGGTGCAGTTTGTTTCTGTGGCTGTGTTTTGTTTGCCTGTGCCTGTCTGCCTGTCTGCCTGTCTGTCTGCCTGTCTGTCTGTCTGTCTGTCTGTCTGTCTCTGTGGAAAAATGGCGTTGTTGACATGGCAGAGATTTCCTGTAGTAAAGCCTGGAGGCTACAGACAGTTTAGCTGCCAAACTTTGAGCAGCACAGACAGGACTGCATTGAGCCGCTGTTGGCTAATCTCTCTTCCTTCTTCCTTCCTTTACCCCAGACTAACAGTGCACACACACACACACAGGGATACGGGGCTGTTTGATTGAGTATGACGCATCAAACTGGTTTTGACACATAAATTCTGCAAATTTCCTTATTTTGCAAAAAAGTTTGTGTTGAAAGAAATAAGGAAGGGGCATTTCATAGCTCTTACAGCTGACTCGGTGCAACAAGAGGGGGGCAACCGCATGCAAATTTGCAAATTGTCCAGATTCCTCAGACTGAAAAAGTTAAAAAAGTTAAAAAGTTAAAAAAATGTGTAGAGCAGGAAAGGTGCACCATCAGTGGCTGAGCGCCTGCAGGTTTTCATACCAACCAATGTTTACAGCAGCTGACGTCACTGACACAGCTAACACACCTTCACTCAGACGGGAACAGTTACATCACCAGGTGTAGGGATTGGCTGGAGTAAAAACGTGGAGGCTCTGACACTGTGGGACCTGCAACTTTCCAGGGTTTTTCACAATAGATATATTAGGCAATAAACTAGGGCTGGGGTATTTATCTATACAGGTATTGTGATAAAAGACTAGATAGCATCTTAGATTTTGGTTATTTTAATATTGTAGATGTTGCCTTTTCTGGTTTTAAAGGTTGTTTTACAGTAAAATTATGTGATTTTAGTTAGCAGACTGATATTGCTGTTCTAATATTTGCCTTTCACCCTCTTTACTATTACTGTGGATAAGGGGTAGGTAATATATATTGACATACACTTGATGTATAATAGCTTGTTCAATGTGAGATTTGTAAAATGACTATATTGCAGACATCAAGTATAAATTGTACCTACTCCTCTCCATCCCCCATATTTATCTGTTAAAACATAAGAAAAACTTTGTGATGGGGTTGGGCATTATGAGAGTTCCTGTTTGAGTGTCTGTTAAATGAAGGCTCCTCTCTTATACACTCCAGCCAGTGACCGTGTAATGCTGCTGACTGCCAGAGAGGCCATTCAGTTGCACTAACTTGGCAGCGATATGTTGTGGTTTGGGCTCGGCTGAACGGATGGCCTCAATAATTGCGGTTTGACAGAGCTGCACAGTCGGTGTGAATTCCTGAGCCTAGCTGCTGATTGTCAGTTCATTTATCAAGTCGGCTAAAACTATACTTGTTAGAGCCAGTCGGCGATCACTTCTGGTTTCAGGTGAGGTGGAACTTGTGGAGCTGTTAATGATGTTGTGGGACTCACAGGCTCATGTGTCAGCCCTCCGGCAGTGAGGCACCCGTGTCAGATTTCTTCTCACTTTTTTAAAAACTGAATAATAAAAGTGTTCGCCGCTTCAAGGACATAGTCTTGACAAGTATCTTAAGTTTGATTTTTAGACATAGTTTGCTTGGAGTTACAACAGGAGAAAAGCAAAGGAAAGGCCTCATCCCTTCCACCCTGAAACCATGTCCACGGTGCTTCTGTTTCCTTGCCCAGGAGTTACCAGTACCAGCCGTAGTTAACAAGTTACATGTAGAGATACTATCCAGAGCTGCATTGTAACAGTGCTGTCCACATTAGATCTGTCTATTAGAATCGCAGCCATTAGTCTGTCACTCAAAATAAAACCAGTAAATAAAGGTTGATTACTCATTAAAGCCATTTTACGAACAGAAATTATAGTTTGTTGATTTCAGTTTCTCCTGTGCAAGAATGTATTTCTTTCAGGGTCTTTCAACATAGTAAGCGGAATACTTTTGGTTTGACAAAAACAAGATATTGGTAGATGTCACGTGCTTTATAGACCTAACAATTATTTGAGAAAATAATCAGCATATTAACCGAAAATGAAAATAACTGTTAGTTGCAACCCTTCTGTCTTTAATAGGTTCTCTGCGTTCACTTTGTCTAAATCCAGAGTTTTTTGTGAAGTGGTGAATGCAGTGCAGGCAGAGCTTTCTATGACTTTTTTTCTTCCGTGTCATTTTTTTACTTTTGTAGGATAAAATATATGTCGATCTGTTCAGAGCCAATCAGATCAATGGATGAGAGGAGCAGCTGTTGCAGGATAAAAAGTTAAGTTTCACTTTTAATGTACCTGATATCCCGCTGCTCCATCTGTCAAGAGTATGCTCTGCGCTCCGAAAGTGTGATTCTGTGAATAATAAAACAGTATGTATATTTGAACACTTGAACGCTCCGTCTAAAAAATAGAAAATGTATTCATGGTGGCTGATGTCTTAATTGTGGCAGGCTACCACAAATAAATGAATGTGTGGGAAACCCTGACTGACTGTTAAATAACATGTTATTCAGAGTTACTTTTGAGACTTATTTAATCATGGACAAGCTGACCTAACTCTGATACTGTTCTACAACTTGAAACACTAATTTGCAAATGAATCTGTTTCAGATAAACAATCTGTTCTGGTTACTTTTCCCCCTTGTCACATATTTCTTTCTCCATCATTGTAATTATTTCAGTTTGTTGATATAGAGCCTCTGGTGCCATTAATTATGAGAACATTATAGTAAGATTATATGTAAAGGATTGTCTTTTGTAGAAATATACGGTTACTGATGCAGAGTTGTTCATTTCCTGACGACAGCGTGAATGACTAATATGTACTTAGATTGTTAGTCATCAATGGGCGTTCCATTTAATGATGTGCTGGGAATCACTTCTGAAAAGTGGTATTGGTGCACCAATAATAAAGGAGAGCAGGAGTGGCTTTCTCTCAGGGATGACTGAGTTGGTAGATTCCTCTGTGCCGAGTCATCATGTCCCTTCGAACTGCCCCATGCTGTTAAGAGAGCATGCCAGCTTTCACCTCTGGAAACACTGATAGACATCAGTGTGGTCATGTGAAACCACATAAGTGAACACAACTTCTCAGTTGTGTTACTATATGTTTTCTTTCTCTCAGGTCTGTAGGAGAGGAGCTGAAGGGCCTGCAGTGCTGCTTGTTAAACATGTACCTGTGTTACCATCCGGAATTTTAGTCCAAGCCGAGGGTAAAAGAGGCAGCTGGATTAGTAGTGGTGCTGTGGTGAAGGGCTGAAACCAACAGTAATTTTATTGGTAAATCTACTTATTATTTTCTTAAAAGATGAATCACTGTTTCTAAAAGCCCAAGAGGACATATTCACTTTCAAAAACTTGTTTTTGTCTTAGCCTGACCAGTCTAAAACCAGTGTATAAATATATGGTTTAATAGTATAGAAGACCAAGAAAACTAGAAAACTAACAAGTTTGAGATGCAGGGACCAATCGATTTTGCACATTGGTGTTCGTGGCTCAACTAATCAATTAAATGACTAAATAATAGGAAATTTCTTTTTTTTCTCTAATTTAAATGCGTGTGTGAGGTTTTTGGTGGTCCGTAAACAGCGCAGGGCTCTCTATCAATTTTTTTTTTCCTCAGCAGCAGTAATTGATCTGTTGATCTGTTCACAGTTTATCAGATCAATGGATGACAGGAGCAGCTGCTGTAGAGGCGAGTGAAAGCAGACTTTAAGACTCAGCAGAATGAACAGTTAAGTTATACGTCTAGTGCATCTGACATTCTGCTGTTCCGTCTTTGCTCAGAGTATGCTCTGTGCTCCGAGAGTGTGGGGCAATGAATAACTGTATATTCCAGTAACACTCCGAGTTAACAGTCCAGCTCCTAAAATAGCTCCATCTAGTGAATGGAGGAATTCAGTTGCGTAAAATGTTGCTATACTTTCAAATGTGGTGGCATTTCAGCAAGATGAACTGCCACGGCACTTACACGGCACTTGACACCTCCACGCCACAGTTTGTATGGGTTGTAGGTGCCGCGGTAGTGAGCCAGTCATACGTCGCAGAACTCTGGTGGTGATTGGCTCGAGATCTGGGAATAATATTCAGAACAATGACAGCCTGTGCATTAACATAAACAATATTTCCATAGAAAATGAGGTTACAGCCACCAGCTTTTCACGCTTGTGATTCATTTGTGTCAAAGAGTGCATACTAAATGGCACTTATGTTAAAGATGTTCACACTCATGGGACTGTGTTGGTGTGTTGTTGCAGGAACCAATAAGAAAATGAAATAAGAGCCACCAAGTCCAATGTGAAGGCTTATCAGATGCCAAGACACTGCACAGCAGTTTGACGCTATGCAGTTTTTTTCCAGCTTGGGGAAAATTATGAAGACAGGGATGGTTTTCTTCCTTATCTTGATGCTTGTGGTATGAAAAGTACCTGTATGTTCACTATAATGATGTGATTGGCAAGGAGTTTTTTTTCCAGATGATCGCAGACAGTGCAGCTCTATGGTAAATGTTAAGTCAGAATCGGCTCCTTTTTTGCCAAATCTATGTAAGGTTTCTGTGGTTGTTGTAGGTGTGTGGATATGGACTTTCCTCCACTGGAATCGTCACCACGTGTGTTATGGCAGGGGGAGGGGGGTGTTGTGGGCTAAATGCATCATCCTTTGATGAGATTTGGAGTCTAATGCGGCACACTGACCGTTCACCTAATTCCTTCTGCAGTGACAGCTGGACATCAACGCGTAACCGTGTGTGTGTTTCTATATGAGTGTGTGTACGCTATGAAAACGAGACGAGAGCTCCAACTCGGGCTGAATTGGCAGAGGAAGTGGTTCAGAAAGTTAAAGGAAACCAAGCTGGGGAGAGCAGAAGGCTTGTCTATTCAATGACTCTTAGACTGAAGGAGTTTTCACTCAGGAATAGAGGGATGAACAACAACACTAGAGAGAGAGAGAGAGAGACAGAGAGACAGAGAGAGAGAGAGAGAGAGACAGAGAGACAGAGAGAGAGAGAGACAGAGAGACAGAGAGAGAGAGAGAGAGAGAGAGATGATGAAATGGATGAGAGGAGAGAGTTGACGAGCACAGGAAATGTGCCCGGCTCTGTCCAGGCTGCAGATATGTTATCTGGTGTGAGGCTCATTTCTAAAGGCCAGACAAAATATGAGGAGGACAAGTAGAGGAAAGAATCTCTTGCCTTTCTACTTCTAACTGAAGTTGTGATCCAGTGAAAGCTCCAAGGCTGCTGCACACATAAATACACCCTTTTCTCTCACTCACACACAGAGGGAAGCCAGCAAGTGCTTACACAGCTCCATTTATTCAGTATTGTAGAGTTCATGGTGTAATGTAGTATGTTTCTAACAGGGTTGACAGGAAATCAGTTGCCTTCGTAGTAACTTGCAGCAAAGGATGTGAAATTACACGCAATTACTCTCACCTGCCCCCCTCCCCACAGATGCACACACACACACACACACACACACACACACACACACACACACACACACACACACACACACACAGACACACACGGTCACATGTAGCAGCTTGTTTTTTCTTCCTGTAGTGATTGAAATGCACAGGAAGTGATGTAACTCCACAGTGCTGCTGCTTACAACACTGATCTAGTAGCTGAATACAAGTTCTCAGATGTCAACAGCTGAAGCGCTGCTTTTGCAACAGGCATTTAATTAAATTATTGAAACAATTGATAGTAAAAATGGAATGCTTTAACCTACTATGCTTGAAGAAACGTGACAGCAAAAAAACCCCTCACCGAAATCATCTTGGTTAGATTAGATTTTGCTAATATAGCAATTACACAATTTCCATTCAGTGGCCTGCAATCAAAATGAGACCATTTCAGTAAATATTATTGTCATATTGATCAATAATACGACAATACAATAATCAATATGGTCATATTGATTTAATATTATTGGACCTGGACTGCTCGTAAGGAGTGCTGCTGGAATATATATACTATTTGGTTGTGTATTCACCACACTCTTGGAGCACACTGAGTACAGGTGGAGCAGCTCAGTGCAGTTAAAGTGAAACTTGATTGTTAATAGTGCTGGGTTTAAAGTTTTGCATTCACTGGAGTTATAACATTTTTTCTGGACTACATTTGGTGATGAAAATTAAGTTTGTTTTCCCATCATAACCATATTTGTTATATTCCAATTTTCTCTCATATTTGTAGGAAAATAAAAGGTATCTGTAATCTAAAGCTTTTTTCCTGACTGTGTTGTTACTCTATCTTATACACACAGCTTACATTCGTTTTTCGTCACCATACCCTGTGAACCTGCACAGATGGTGCACAGTGGTATAATCGTCTTGTCATTTGTACAATTTAGAGAGAATTTGAGAGTGCTAGATTTGATCACCCTTGGTTAAATAGGTCAGATGTTATGGTTTGAAATGACTTCAAATGTTGTGTTGGCTGTTCTGCTGGTTTATTAATGCCCTGCATGTACAGAAGAAATCAGTGATTAAAGTGGTAATTTAACTAATTGCTCATTTAATGAAATATTGTTCCACACAAATGAATGTGGCTGTAGCTGTGAAACTTTAGTCAACCCAGATAGCACAGTGAGGAAATTTTCACACCAGTGAATATACTTGTTAAAGCACCAGTGCTACCTTTAACACCAAGAACAGATATTTGTTGATGATGCTCAATATCTGAAGAGCTCTCACTTTGATCTTTAAGGTTTGATGTTCCCCTTACTTTGAACAAAACGGGACAGGAACAGTTGGTGTGGCGGTGGCAGCGCCTGCTTTTCTCCTCGATAAACTTGCCAAAGTTTTTTTCTCTGGCTGTGGCTTGGGCTCGGCTGCAACTCCTCCCTCCTCTTGATCTCCCTCTTCTCTCACGCAGTGTGCTCTCCATCCGCTTCTTAGTCTTGCATCCTCTTGTTCTTCTCAGCATTCAGGTCATTGTCTCCTCAGGAGCAGGGGACCATGAATGTTGCCTTGCGCACATGGTCCGCACAGAGCTCTGTGTCTCTGCTGCTGCAGCTGTGTGGAGACACTTTCAGTTTATATCTGTAGACTCTGTCCTACAACTTAGTACTGATAACACACTTAGTACTTTACAGTTAGTTTTTTATTAAGCCTCACTCCCACTGCACAAAACAACCGCTGCCATCTGGCTTTTAAATGCAAGGGGAATGCGTGCAATCCTCATTCACACCTGGGTCAAGTGACTCAGCAGAAGTCACGGACATTTATCACCCCTGGCTCTGATCAGCATTGATGGGAACAGAACACCTGGTTGAACATGAATTTCAGTTCCTTAAACAGCGAGATGCAATGACATGCCGTCACTAAATACTGTCCATCTCCACCTAAGCAGCACTGAAACATTGATCCAAATTAGCCTGCACTGGGCAGGGTGATTTATAAAAATACTTAATGTATCACAGCTTGCTCCACGTGAGATATATAAAATGACTATATCGTTTTTTAATTCACTGACATGCAGAGTCCCAGACGTGACTATTAAGCCACACTTTGATTCTATGGAACACCGAACTGAACAAGAGCTGTTGGTTAGTTTCCAGCTTAAAGTGAATTAATCATTACATTTAACGGCACAGTGGTAACAGTTTAACTTAATGAGTTCAGCAATAGTGTTAGCAGGTGAGGCTTATGTTTTTTTTTTTAACTTTATTACATGGCAGTAACTGCTCTGTTTAAATTTGTTATAACAATACTTTATTTTACTTTAATATATCGCACTTTAACTTTAACTTTATTATTACAGTACTTTATTTAATGTTTTTATATGGCAGTAAGTACTTTATTTAACTATTATAACTTTACTTTAATGTGATTATTTGGCGGTAGCTGCTTCATTTAACTTTGGTGTAAGTGTACTTTATTTTATGGTAGTACCTGCTTTGTTGAACTATTATAACTGCAATTTATGTTACAGTTTTGTATTTTAGTAGGCTTAAGTAGTTTATATTTTGTATCACGACGTAGCCTAATAATATCGCGATATTGTTTTAAAACCATATCGCCAAGCTGTAAGATGAACTTAGGTGTTGATTCGTGAAAATGCACTGAATGGGTTTTGTTTCTGTTTTAAAAAAGTAAACCTAATGAGGGGGCAGCAAGTAATGTAATCGCTGTTTGCCCAAACACCACATTACACTGTTAATACCGCAGCAGGCCTACCAACCAGTGTAGAGAAAAGTGATGTTGATCGACTTGACTTCCATGCAACTGAGCCATTAGCACTCAGAGGTTGTGGTACATTACACGCATGCGTAGAATCACTGCTTAAACAGACTGCTGTACCTGAGTAACACCACTGAGGCTTTAGGAATAACAAGGAAGTGGATAGATGAGTGTATCTGTGCCTGTCCTTGCTTGTTGGTGACCATAATATTGTAAAGAGTTGAGCAGCACCTGTCTTCCTGTCTTTGTGTTGGTGGCTTGTTTATTGTTCACAAAGACATGGAGGAAAAGACTTGTTAATTGCTATTTACACAACAAGAGAGAACGGTCTCCGCAGAAGGCCCAAAGGGCTAAAGGAAGTCTGTTTGACTGTAGTCTGTGTCATGCTAATGCTGCCTGTTGGATTACCACTGCCTCAATGGGTAGTCTTTATTGTCACCCAGAAAGTCCCCTATGAACAGTAGTTTAATTGTGATACAGCAAAGCAACTTTTCAAAGTATCACCAGGGAACATTTTGGCTACTTGTTATTACCATTGGCAGAGAATTTGTTTGATTATTTGTTACTAAAAAAAGGTTAATATACTTACAGTCTATTCATTGATGATACTAATAGATTTAAGGATATCAGATTAACATTCTTTTTCTGTAATCTTTACAAATGAGACAAATGGTGGCAAATTGCTGTGTACTCACAAGTTTTTGTTTTCTGGCTCAGTTCAGAGAGCAAGGTAGATTTTTAAAGCTAAAGCTCTGAGTTTCTGGCAATAGCAGATGGTGGAAGGAATGAAAAGCTGGTGGACAAATCAGTTCCAACATTTTTATCCTGTCGAGTAAAGCTGAAGAGAAAACATCTGCCTTGTGACAGGAAGCAGACGGGTTTATGTGAAGTGCACCAGCACTAACAATGCTGCCATACAGCCGCACACAATCTACCAATTATTGTTGTAATTACAAAACAGTTGATGTCACTGAGAAATACTGATATCTCTGTGATCAACCAGCAAAGACGTACCCCACCTCTTGCCCTAATGCATGCTGGGATAGATCTCACCAGGCAGTACACTCAAACACAGCCTGCCACTTGCACCCTTGTGCACGCTTTTTTTTTTCTTTTTTAAAGACAGAAAACCTGCTACAAATAGGCTATAGGCTCCTTTCCCATTGCCCTTAGAGCAGAGCTGTGTACACTGCACTGTAGCAAACAAGTATATCTTCCTGGGTGTGTGGTGTATTTTTTTTTTTTTGGGTGTCCCACATTTGACGTCATGGACAAAGCAGCTAGGAGGCCAGTGAAAATGGTAATTAGAACAAGGTTTGAGTGCTGCTTTGGCAGAGACGGGCAGTATTTTGTGGCAGCCTCATTATTGCGTCTTGGCTGTAGAGGGACTAAAATTAGCATTTTAGTCACCTGGGCGTCGTCTTACCATTATCACTGTTCAGAGCAGGCGCTGATAAATATCTGTGACCACTGTGGAGTCATTTAATGTGGGTGCGAATGCCGATTGTAACCTATCCCATTACCTTAACAGTTATTTATTAGCAGGGGTTGTTGGGTTTCTTTGTGCAGTAGAAAAGAGGCTCAACACTTCAGTTGCCGCTTTAAACCTCGGCCTCCAATCCACAAAAGCCCATGACTTAACTGGTGCTACAATAACTTAAGTTATTAAGTGATTTCGGGCACAATTTAGTGATTTAATTCTACAAATTATTTATTAGAAAAAGGAAAATGACTCATTTGTGCACACTATTTCACGTGCAGAAATAATTAAACGTTTTCCCCCTGATACCTGCCGGGCTTTGTAATGAACCGATAAGTGGATGAGGAAAATTAGTGGGAGGGAGGAGTGGAGTGTGGAGGAGGAAAGAAATGAGGTGAAAGGGGGGGAGGGGAACTCTGTAGCGGCAAAAGTTGGCTTGGGTGTTGTTTTTTTTTGCGCACATTGCATAGAAGCAAACCACCTCCACCTCCTCCCTGTCCCGGGCTGCGATATGAGGCCTACACACACACTCATTTGTGCATGCTTAGATCTGCCTACCTCCACCTTGTCAGCCATGCAGACTGGGTGTTGCATTGTCCCTCAGATGTCAGTTATGTATGCACACCCCTGGAGTCCTCAATTTGTCAGATTTGTACACAAATATACAGCTAGTTCATCAATAGTAAAGTAGGTTTGCTGTATGAGTGTTTGTTTCCCTTTTACCCGGCTAGATCAACATAAACACAGAGGCATAAAACTAGCAGGTGGCTAACTCCCCTCACACATCTGTCGGGACTGACTGGTTAGTTAGCCAGCTGAATGGTTTGCTGACCGAGTCGCCGCTGACTGGTGTATGGAGACGCTCTGTGGCCTGTTGGCTGGCTGAATGGCAGCTGCTGCTGTTCAAACAGAGTTGCATCTGCTGGGCCCTTTTGTTCTAATACACACTCATACACACACACTCACACACACAAACACTCAATGACTCTGAGTGTGTGTTTGAAAAGAAAGAAGTTCTTTTGTTTGGTAGTAAAATTGAGGTGGGGGAGGGTTTGGTGGCAGTGCTAACATGAAGTGTGTGCGTCTGTGTGTGCGTGCGTGCGTGTGCGCGTTTCAGGGTGTGTGAAAGGATTTTATTTTCAATAGGTGATTTTTTTTTTTTCCTGGGTGGTTACAACTGATTAACTTGCTGAACATGCTAGTTAATCCGGTACACCTCTGCTCAGCAGGTAACAAAGCTGCTTATGAATGTGGAAGCAAATAATTTAGTTAAATGGTTCATCTAGAAAGGGCTGAGTGCTTTGGGGAAACAAAAATTCAGATTTTCTGGCCAGGGTGGCATTTTCAGTTGTGAACATGTCAATGCCTGTTTTGGTGATGTTGGTATCTACATAAAGTGTTAGTCCAGTTGCTTGTTGAGCATGTTACTAAGATAAGAGGAAGATTAGATTAGATTAGATTAGAGGAAACTAATTTAAGTAACCTTTAAGTACTTGCTACAACTCTGGTTAATGAGGTGACAAAAAGTAAGATTCCACAATCCCTTATGTACGTCCCAAAACCAGAAATGTAATAGTCAATACAAATATTCTACGGTTCTCAATACCACAGTAAAAAACAAATGAAACCTCCCCACTTAACAACAATTAAATTAACTTATTCTCAATATAAGTATTAATCTCTGATGATTCACCGCGAACACAAAGTATTAGTCTATGTGAGTTAGTGAGACCTTGTGGTTGAGGAAGCATATTAATATACTTTTTTGTTTTTGTTTTTTTGGCCTGGTGGTTCTGTGCTTCCATATTACATATATGACATTTTTTGTTGACGCTATCTTCAACATGTTGCTGTTTGTTTATGCTGATAGGCATTCTTCTTCTTCCTTTGGCATTTAATGGCAGACTGGAATACTTGAATATGCTACCCTGTTATGCTCTGAAGAATTGCTTCTCTAGTGACTATGATACTTGAGAAAAACAAGTCCACATTTTCATAATTTTGACATTGACTTGGCACCATATTCTCGGTTCTGGTAATCCTATAATCAAAAAAATTCAAAGGTTGTGTGCTATGGCTACATACTTGTCCATACATGGTGATGACAACAAACTGACTTTTATGTCTTACAATGCGAAAGTTTTGGTATTTAACTCATGACTAGGTTTGCAACAGTATGAGATTTTCACTGTATAATAACTGTCAAAAAATATCACGGTGTCACAGTTTTATGGTATACAGTATTATACAATTAGTATTATTATTATCCTCATTTACAGTTAGCCTAAGCCTATTTTTTGGGTTGAAATAACACTAAACTATGAAACTTGAGACCATTTTTTAATGGAAGTATGCATAAACAGGCAGTTGACGGGGAAAGGAGATGTGCATGAACAGGCAAGATTCTCCATCTGAATGCATTTTTTTTCAATACTGTAGATAAAGAAATGTACACAGTATGATAACTCAACTTTCATACCACGGTATACCATTAAAACTAGTATGCCGCTGCAACCCTAATTGTGACCCCATAGGTTTATTCAATGAATATTTAGCTGCTGGCTTTTACTTCAGTTTACTGTTAACTACCTGAAATCACAGTGTCACCATTCAGACACCACTACCAATAAGCACGAGTTCATCGACATCTGTGTATCTCACCAAAAAAGTATTGTGTTGTGTGTGGCAATTTTTTTGCTCACACAACATACCAGTAGGTAAGTTTAGCATTTTGCTATATTTTAAGTGGTCAAATTGCTGTAACAAATTCAATATAATTATGTTGACCTCTTATTCATACAAAAATGCTTAAAGGCAAAGTTCTTGAAATTTAAAGGAAAGGCTGTCTGTTTTGAGTCATTGCTGACAGAAGCCATGTAATGAATCTGCCTCTGAACTTGTCTGCAGCTTTCTGCGTTTTGTTAAAGTTTGTTCAAACAGTCATCAGGGAGCTTTCTGAGTGCATTCAACACTGTCCAGCTTTCAGAACAGCACTTCATTTGAAACATGCAGCACACCTTTTGGTCTCATGCACTAATTTTCATTTTTTTGTCTCTCTTGCTCCCCTCCCGCCTCTCCGTTTTGTCCGTCTCTACAGGAACCATGGAGTAGCAAGCTTCAGATTAGCAGCTAGCTGATTAGCTCCTCACTGCACAACACACCTCCCTCCATCCAGTCCCCTCCATCTGTGGGCCCCCCACCCAGCCATGGCGGACCCAGGGATGTTGAGTTTGTTCGGGGACGATGCAGGGCTCTTCTCAGATGGATTAGATGGTTTAGGAGACTGCTTCCCTCAGCAGCCGGCCCCTGCCCAGTCCACCCCTTTAGCCCCGCAGACTAATCCCTCTCTGAACCACGAGCACCAGGGAAACAGGGGCTACCACCAGGGGATGATCCACGGCGCTGGGGCCGGCCCAGGGCAGCCCAAACTGGGGCAAATGTACGACCACGGCCCCTACACAGGCTATGATCAACCCGGAGCCCCCGGGGGAAGAATGATGGCCCAGAATGGTCCCAGCCAGGGGCCGCCAAACGTGAACCCCGCCATGAACGGCATGGCTTCCCACTACCATAATAACCCGGCTAACTCTAGCAACCCCCACCACGGGTACCCGGGTGACGCTGGGGGGGGAGGAGGTGGGGGTGGAGTTTGGGGCCAGCAGCAGCAGCAGCAGCAGCAGCAGCAGAGCAGATCAGCTTATCAGCAGCCTCCGACACAACCAGGGGGCGGCCCCAACCAGATGGGAGGCTACCAGATGTCTCAAGGCAACTACGGTGGGATGCAAGGCCCGCCTACACCCAATGCAGCTCGCATGAACCAACACTACCCTTCACAGAGCATGGCGCCCCCTCCTGCTCAGGACCAATCTCACTACCTGGGACATGTCGGAATGGGGGGGGCCCAGATGAGACACCCTCAGCCCCAGTCACAACCCCAGGGCTATACCAACATGGGCCATACACCCCGTTACCCACACTCCCCCTCCCGACAGCCTCCGCACCCCCACCAGCACCAACAAGGTATGGCGGGGTTCGGGGGTGCCCAATACCCTGGCTATCAGGCCCAGTATGGAGCCATGGGACCTGGGATGGGCCAGGGTGCTAATGCTAATGCTAACACCAGCCAGGCCATGGGACCAGGACAGCTCGGGCAGAGGTTCAACCAGGGATCAGGCCCGGGAGCAGGGCAGCAGGGCCAGCGCTACCCCCCTGGACCACCTCACCAACCCCAACCCCACCAGACCCATCCTGCCCCGATGCAGCAGCAGGCCGGGCAGCAAGGCCAGCCTATGCATCCCCAACACCCCCAGAACCTCCCTCAGCCCCAAAACCCACCCCAGTCCCACCTCGCCCCCCCAGCTCAGGGATCTTACCCCTCCCCCTCATCCATGTCGCCCATGCGGGTTTTGGGAACCCCAACACCTCCTCCGCAACAAGGCAGACCCCCTAGTGCGGGGCTAGCTGGACCCCCAGAGGTTGCAGGGTACACCGCCCTGCAGTCTCCACCCAATGCCATGGCCCATCCACAGAGAACTCCCCAAATCCCTCTGTCTACCCCGCACCCCCAACACCAGCAGCCCCACAACATGCCCCCGAACACAGGGCAGATGTACCCCGGCATGGGGCCGCAGCGGGGCCCACAAATGGGGCCAAACAGGCCTCAGATCCAGCAACAGCAAGGTGAGCACGCGACAGTCGACGCTGTCGTTGTTTGTTTTCTCCAGTCGCTTGACTTGCACACATTCGGTCCGTTCACCTCCACCATTAACATTTAAAACCAGAGATAGCTCCCCTTCATTTTCTGTTTCATTCATGCCTCATGTTTTCATTTACCTTCACTCTTTTCTCATGTTTTTTTTGAGTAGAGGTTGAAGGCATCACATTGTAACTCCGTGTAACCGCCATGAGCTGTTAGTCGCTAACATTAGCGATCTCTCCTCCTGCTGATTTCAACACGGTTTCATTGTTCACAATGTCACATTATCAGGGAAACGATAGTGTGCATCCTAGTGCCCTTTTCTTCCTGGGAAAGATCTCTGTTTGTCCCAAACAGGTTTTCTCACCACATAACAGTGTGATCACAGAGCCCTTTTTTCAGTGATTACGTTCTCCTTTTACCTGCACATTATTTGAAGTTTTTGCCTGTTATTTTGGAGCTCTGCTTTTCAGCCTGTGCAAAATTAATGTGACACAACAGAAGAACATCGTCCACTGTCAATCAATGAAATTCATTCATTATTCCTCAGTAAGCTGATGGCAGTTAACAAGGTTAATGGCAGCAGATACTGATGTTCAGCCAATAAATCTGTGCATTCCTAGTATGTACATTAGTGGTCAAATGACATGGTCAGCTAATAATCTGCACTACAGTCATTTGGCACCAACCCACCAGTTACAAGCTCACAAGGGGTTATCCCTGTAGTTACTAATGTCCCTAAATCCTGCACTTATACAATGGGAATTATTGAAATAAATCAGAAACTTGATATGATCATTGAACCAGTAATATCATTTATTTTACACATTTCAGCCACTTTACTTGGGCTGTACCTGCCTCAGAATTATGCCAGTTGAATCAGATTTGGCTGTTCAACAGCTCTCTCTCAGCAGCATAATCTGGGAACCAAATTGTCCCCAGAAGTACACTGGACAGAAAAAAAAACCCAACTGATCGATTTGAAGCAATTTCAGTCGACTGAATGTCTCTGACTGATGATTCGAGTCTCAAACTTTCAAGGGGCAGCCCGACACTCTACTTGAGGTCTATGTTTTTACTCCTTAGAAACTGACTTTGTGCAGCCAGCAAGTTTTCTACAGATGTTTTCTAATGGATTTGAAAAGAATTAATTCTGTCTCAGTGTGTTGGTGATGGACAGCACCCTAAAACATGCTGCTGTTGGCATCATACATTCTTGCAATTCAATTCACTTCAATTTTATTATTTGTCCCAGAGGGCACTTTGTGTTGCAGCAAGTGTAAAAAAAAATAGTAAAAATGCATAAAGCACAAACAATATGACAAAGAAACACTGGACAGATGACATTAATCTGTGCACAGGGTGACTTGCGCCCATGCACATTCAAGCTCCACAGGAACAGAAGAATATATCCACCATAACTCCAGAGGGCAGTCAGTGATGATACTGTGTCTGTGATCTCAGGGCCTCTTGAAGCTCCAGTCAGCCAGGGGGGAGACCAGCGTCTGCTCCAGGCCCAGCAGCAGGCCTCTCGAAGCGGGCAGCCCCTGCAGCCCGCCCCCATGGGTTTCCAGGGTCCCACTGTCAGTCAGCACGGAGTTCCGGCCCCGAACCAGAGCTTGGCGCCACCCGCCCCGAACGCTCAGGCGCAGCACGCACACATGCCTACTCAGGCCCACCACCTGCAGAGCACGCCCCCTCCCCCCAACCAGGCCTCCCACCCATGGGCACCTCCGCCTCCCGCCGCCCACCCGCTCTCCTCACCCCCTCTCACCCCACAGAAAGTGCCTCACGTACAGGTGAGTCTCCGTCAGACAGACGCTTTGATGTGGCCGTGGCGCTGTGTGTGCGAGTTTGAGAGACATCAAGACCGTGCATTTGTTTTCATGTGTGGGTGTATTTCATGTGAGTGTTTATTTTTCATGTGGGTGGGGGAATGTGTGTGTTTGGAGTGTAAGGGAAGTGTGCGGTGTGTGTGTGTGCATAAATGTGTGTGTACATGACATTTGAGAACACAGCGGTGCACTGGGCGCCGGTTCAGTGGGGTTGTGTGTGTTCGTATCAGCGTGTGTTTTTTTGCCTTTTGTGTCTTCTGTCGGCCTTGTGTGTGGTTGTGTTTCCGCGTGTGTGTGGGGAAATGGATTTTTGCAGCTGTTTGTTTCCTGTGAGCTGCATATCCTGAGACGTGTGCAACACACACACACGTGTGCACACACACAGAGGCGCCACCAGCATAATCTCTCCTCCCTCTTGCTCCCACATCTCCCCCTCCTCTATAGAGGAAACCTCCCTTCCTGTCTCTCCCTCCTCCCCTGTCTCCTTTCTTTCCGCTCTGTCTCTCTGCCTGTCTCTCCGTCTGTCTGTCTCACTGTTTGTCTTATCCATTTTGGAGGTGTCATCTCGAAGTTAATGTTGTGTAGCCGGATGTGCAGAGAGATGCTTGGAAAAGTGGGAGACGGCAAGGATGAAAAAAAAAAAAGCTTGGGGGTGATTAAGAGATTGGGGGAGGGGGGAAGAAGTGAAAAAACAAGCAAAGATCTCAAGAGAGCGAGTCCAGGATCTCTAGCAAAGGAGACGAGGAGGAGGGGAGGGCTGCCAGGAAGAGGTTAGCAGTTCTCAATGGCAACCACGGTGTTTGTGTTTGTGCTTGTGCGAGCGTGCACCGTCGCCGCTGCCTGCGTCACGTGCCCTCAGCTTCCATTAGCTTGTTTTGTTGCTCAAAGCCCCCTTTCTCCACTGACCCATTCACACACAATAGCAGCCCTGTGGCCACACACACACACACACACACACACACACACACACACACACACACACACACACACACACACACACAGATCTAGTCCTCTTTCCCCCCTCTTTCCCCCCTCTATCCTGCGCTCCCACTACTCCTCGCTTACTACACCCCTGCCCCCCTAACCCCACCTCTGAGCCTGCGTCAGAGCGTTTTGTGGTTGACATTTCAGCCGTCACTCTTAATTTATCCAGCACTCCTGACCTAGATGCCAGGTTGACTGGTGAGCCCCGCGCCGCGCCTGGGTGAGCTGCATGTGCCGCCCCGACTCTAGCTGCAGGCCCGGCAGCCCCCGTCATTACACACATACACACACACACGCAGACAGTGTGGCCTGGGATAGTGCGGTCTGGAATGGGATGGCAAATGTGCCTGGGGAAATAGGATAGGCTAGCTAGAGGAGTACACAGAGTTGTGTGTGTGTCTGCGTGTGTGTGTGTGTCTGCGTGTGTGTCTACGTGTGTGTCTGCGTGTGTGTGTGTGTGTGTGTGTGTGTGTGTGTGTGTGTGTGTGTGTGTGTGTGTGTGTGTGTGTGTGTGTGTGTGTGTGTGTGTGTGTGTGTGTGTGTGTGTGTTTGTCTGCGTGTCTGCGGCACAGGAAGGGAGTTCTCTCCATGCCTGATGATGCACTTGTTAGAAAGAGCCTCACACACACACACACACACACACACACATACATACACAAATACACACATACACACATACACATACACCAAGCTGGTCAGTCAGTCATAATGACTGTATGTCTGGTACTCTAAGCTCCATCTGTTCACTAAGCATGGTTATTACACATGCACGCACACACATACACACGCGCATGCCTTCGTCAGCAGCTCAAGGTCACAGCTCTGGCAGAGAGCTGTGCTGTGACCTTTATTCTACATCTCTCTCTCTCACTCACACACACACACACACACACTGTGTTGCGTGCCGCACTTTAGTTGACATATAACATGCCTGTCTTGCCCCTCCCCCGCTCATACATGCTGTCAGCGAGCTGCTATACCATCCAGCTCACCGCAGCTTCGAGGAAATGCTTCTCTAATGTTAACCCAGCTCTCCTCATTTGTGCTGATTTCAACAAATGGAAAATACACATCACAGTCTGACCCGTGTGCAGTAATAACAAGTATTATCAACATACGAGGACGACTACTTTGCCCGTTTTCTCCTCTGAAGCTCTGTTTTTGTAAAGTTTAGCCCCGTAGATCATCCAAACAGATGCACAGGGCTGTTGTTGAGACAGGCACGTCATCAGTCGCGTCAGAACGATGGCTACCTAATTGCAAATGAAGTGAGAATCACCTATGGAGAGCCACAGCAGATGAGTTTGGCCGCATCCTCGTCCTGAAAAGATGACACACTTAATCATCCTTTGAGGACAGATAATACGAGCACCAGCGTGGTCACCTTGCCAAGCAAATTCTCTGAAAGCTGATTCATCTCCAGTTTTGGGGGTTGAGTGATTTTTATTTGAAACCCATCTTGCCCATTTGAAGAGCCGAGACATGCAACTGCTGCTGCAACTGCTGCAGTAGTGTTTCAACAGAGACGACGTGCTTCCTTCTCTCATTGTGAATGACTCTCACATGTGTTATCATTTAGAGATGAGACATTAACGTTTGGCATTACATGAGAGCTTTGTATGTGAGATATCTGAGCTTTCATATGTGCATTAAGCCCTCTGCAAAAACCCATCTTAACATTCTTAAAGTTGTGTGTGGAATTGTTGACCCTCCACTGGACTTTGAAACTGACATTTTATTGTGTTGCAAGCATCAAATTCAAACTTAATATTGAATGTTTAGAATTATTTATAGGTATAGGGGTACTCACATAATAGAAATATTAGCAAAATAAAGGCAACGAGTCAAGGAAAATGGAGAAACAGATGTGTCTATAGTTGTTAAAGCCTCTTAGACTTGGCTTCACATCCAAGAATATAATTACACTTTATATTTATAACCAAAACATGAGCAATCAAAGTAAAAAAAAACAAACATTTTTTGTTATTTATTTAGTAGTTTGAAACTCAAAAAATAGCTGAATCGTTGAGTTAGAACTATGTGGGTGTGGTTTGATCGTATTACAACAGATTCTGATTCAAATGTTGCTTAATCCTGATTGGTACACGAAAGTACGCATTATCAATCTCTCTTTGAAATGGACCAAACTGTTCTTAACTTTGCAGACAACTTTGAGAAATTGTTGTCAACTTGTTCCACCTCGGTAATGATCAAATCAGGAATTTGCTATGAAATCTGCCAATCTTCAGTTTAAGCTTGTAGACTCCTACAGTTTTGTTTTTGATGCCAGTCAAGCATCTGTCTAACTAAGTGAGCAAGCTCCTGTTCTACACACACTGGACTTGTTGGATGGGCCTTTCTTATGATATTTAATGGTGGCAGGTGGAGTAGATGGATGGATGCTGGGCTGGATTTTGTGATATGGCAGATGACCATTTTGTCATCTTTAAGTTTTTAGTGATTTCGCTGGTCACAGCAAAATTGCAGTACTAAACATTTTCTAACAAAAGTGTTGAAAGAAGTGATGTGAATATGGGTGTACGGTGCATTTCCCTGCAGTAGGTGTTTTTAGTGTTGCGCTCATTTTAACTCTTTTACATACTGTTGGGTAGTTAAATCTGCCAGTGATCTCTTAAAAATCTGTCCTTGGCCACTAAAAAGAGAATCTATGGTATCTTATTTTAGAGAAAATGTGTACATGATATATTTCGTACATGGCAACATATGGAGAGATATATTGTATATGCAAAATATGGAGATGGATGTTGTATATTGCAAAAGATAGATATATACTGTGCTATCTGGATGGATATATATATATCACAAAATATGGTTATAGTGATATATATGGATATACAGTATATCTCAAAATATATTGTGAAATGTGGATATTTATATGGTAAATTGTGAAATATCGAGATATATACAGTATTAATTTTGAAAATTTGGAGAGATAATGTTTATTGCCAAATATGGAGTTATTTATAAGCCATATTGCCCAGTCATGGATGGATGGGTGGGTGGAAGGATGGGTGGAAGGATGGATGGGTGTGTGTGTGGATACATGCACTGGAGCGAGTAAGGGGAGAAGCTGAACGATGAGGACCGTATTTCCTTTCACTCCATCCTTTGGGAGTCTTAAGTGTTTCTGCCTGGTAGATTTAACCCCTCATCTCACTCTTCTTCCAGCCGCCCCCCACCCCCCAACACCTCCTCCAACATCCTCCTCACCCCTCTCCACTCACCTTCCTCATCACACTCTCCTGCAACCTCCCCTCTGCCCTGCAAGGAATGAAACTCAACCCGGTTCATGTCCTCTGAGTCTGTTACATTAGCCCTGCAGTCATTCTGTTGCTCTGAGTGATTCATTGAAGTCCTTATGGATCTTTTTTTTTTTTAAATAAATTCGGTTATTGGTGATATTATTGCAACCTGTTTTTGGAAGTGGATTCTAATGGTGTTTCTCGGAGAGAGCAGTGATGGATTTAAACCAGTACACCAGCGAGCTAAATTCACCCTGCAGAACACCAAACCTGACGCAGGACTCTAGTGTGCGCAACCGTGTGTGTGTGTGTGTGTGTGTGTGTGTGTGTGTGTGTGTGTGTGTGTGTGTGTGTGTGTGTGTGTGTGTGTGTGTGTGTGTGTGTGTGTGTGTGTGTGTGTGTGTGTGATTGTTTGTGTATACACTGTGTGTGTCTCCTTTGTCATTTGTGTGATTGATTATCTGGGAAGCTTGGCAGGAGGACAGATTTATCTCTTGGCACTGCGTTCCCCCCATCTCTCTCACTCTTTCTGTCTGTGATTCTCTCTCTCTCTCTCTCTCTCTATCTTTCTCTCTCCCCTAGTTATCTCCCCCCTCTCCCTCTCCTCCCCCTATTTGTGTGTCTAAATGGCTCGGTTTACGTGTGTGTCAGCAGGTGTTTGTGTGTGCAGAGGTTTGTGTGATGCGTGACCTTGCAGCAGTTTGGTGTAGTGTGTGTGTTTGTGTGTGTTTGTGTGTGGTGTGTGTGTGTGTGTGTGTGTGTGTGTGTGTGTGTGTGTGTGTGTGTGTGTGTGTGTGTGTGTGTGTGTGTGTGTACATTAGCATTCTCCTGATGGAAGTGGACTTTTCAGTGATAGCACCCCAACTCTTTCCTCCTCCACGTGAAAACAACTGAGCTATGCTAAGTGTGTGTGTGTGTGTGTGTGTGTGTGTGTGTGTGTGTGCGCGCAGAGGGGAGCTGCTGCCGTGGCATTTCGCTATAAACTTGCTGATGCTCACACACACCCCTCTTTGACACACGCCGAAGTGCACATGTGTGTTACACATGCACATGCACACACTCTCAAAGGCATTCGTGTATGACACACACACACTCATGCACGCTCACGCATACTCCCTCGCTGCGCCTTTTTGAAGTATGGAGATAATTTATTCGTGTCATGATGCCTGATTTCCCATCTGCTACTGGGACCCTGAGCAGCTGGAGAGAGAGAAAGAGGGGAGGGAGGGAGGGATGGAAGAGAGGGTGAGGGAGGAGAGGCAGCTGGAGAGGCTCCCAACAGCTGGTAACCAGTTGCCTGTCACAGGAAGCTTACTTGGGAGCAATGAGGAGAAGATGGAGGGAGAGAAGGAGAGAGGGTTTAGTCTGCAGGAGAGCAAAGTCTCAGCTTGTTTGTTTACTAAGGTTAGCCGGCTGGAGGAGGAGGTGGGAGGGTGGAGGGGGAGGGGGGCTGTAGCAACGGGGAGTCTAGGAGGTGGGAGCCATGTGCGTGGATAGATGGATGGATGGATGGATAGATCCTCTCTTCTTCCTCTGCTCTGTAGTCCGCCATTACTAACGGATTCAACCCCCACCCTGCAGGAAATACAGCAGTATTGACTTGACAGGCTGGCACGGCCGACACCGATGCAAAACATCAGCAGATACATTTTATGGCACATGTGCTCAGACTGATCCATATTCAATGCCATTTAGTTCAGAGCTGAAATGATAAATTGATTACAACTGAAAATTAATCAATAAATTTGATTATTAAGTCATGTTTTTTTAGCCAAATGAGAAAGATTCTGAGTTTTCAGCTTCTCTTCGCTTCTGCTTTCTTTTGGTTTTTGGATTCTTAGTTGGACAAAAAAGACATTTTTGATGTTTTTTAGATTAAAAAAAAAGAAATATATTTATTGATACTTAAAAAGAAATTTCTATGTTGATTAATATTGAAAATAACTGTTAGTTGCAGCCCCAATTTGTAGTTTTTGTTTTTGAAGCAAAAATGTAGGGCTGCAAATAATGATTATTTTAATTGTTAAATCCTTGAACATTTCTACATTAATCATTTAGGAAACCGTGTGTCAAATTTGGGGGGATTTAGTGGCATCTAGTGGTGAGGATGGTAGATTGCAGCCAGCTGAAACTTCTCCCGCTTCCCTCACTTTTCATTGATGAGGAGGTTTTTACCAGTAGCCACATTTTTTGCAGTGGTCTCTTCCTCTCCAAAACAAAAGGAACCAGTGATTTTCTCCGCTAGAAACACTAAATAAAGTAGTTTAACCTTTAAATCTTTAAATCTGTATTTTTCCAATTCACTCATCGTGGAGGGTTTGTGTCTTGGGTTGACCATGGCAAAAACTCAAATGGCCCTGTTAAGACCTGAAGACCTGTTTAGAGCCAGTGTTTGGTTTGTCCATTCTGGGTTACTGTAAAAAAATGATAGTGCAACATGGCATTCATAGACACGCACATCATCCATAGACAAGGAGCTGTTCTCTATTTAGATAGAAACAGCTCCTTCTAAGGTGACAATAACACAATGATTATTATTTTCAGGTGATTATAAACTAAGGAAATACATATCTGTTATAGTATATTTAAGACATCCCTCCTAAATCCTACACACTGGTCTTTAAATCCATGAAAAGTCATAGAATTGGTTCAAAATCCCTAAAACAACTTCCCAGAGCCCAAGTTGAAACTAAACTAACTCGTTTGATCCGGCCAAAAGTCAAGAGCCCAAAGATGTTTATTTATAATAATATAGACAGCAAAACACATCTGAGAAGCTGGTTGTTGGATGCTGAATGACAGCTGCTGATTCGCTGACAGCCCTATATATCTTATTTCTAAAACATCATCCTAGCACTAGAAATATAAAAACAAAACATCTGTTTTCATGCTTTTGGCCACAAATCTTTTGAAAAGTGCCATTGCTGAAATCCATGTGACTCCTGTTTATTTGTGGGGAAGATGGCTTTGCTTAGTCTGTTTGAATTTTATTGTCTTTATTTTTTTTTTTTTAAATTTGAAGTTGCTGAAAAACTCAAATTAACTGTCTTTCTCTTTCACCTCCCAGCATTCCCCCAGTGACCCATCAGGCGACACCTCAATGATGGTTCCTGACAGGCCGACAGTCGGCGCCGGAGCCCCCGGCCAGCCTATCAGCACAGAGCAGCCCAGCGACCAGGAGACCAAGCCAAAAAAGAAGAGGAAGAAGAAAGCTAAAATAGTGGATGCGGAGGAAGAAGAGGGAGGGAAAAAGGCAGCAAGAGATGGAGCCGGAGGAGAGGAAAGCGTCAAGTCAGAGTTTCCGGGAACAGGAAGTGATGCGGGTGAACAGGTTACTGGCACAGGAACTGTAGAGGGAAGTTCACCACTGGTGGAGGAGAAGAAAAAGAGGAAAAAGAAACCAAAGGAGAAGGCAGAGGGCAAGGAGGCCAAGGAGCCCAAGACCCCGAAGACGCCCAAAACACCCAAGACCCCCAAAGAGCCCAAGGAGCCCAAGGAGAAGAAACCCAAGAGCTCCACGCCCAAAAGCAAGACCCCCAAGAAAACCAGGTAGGAGCAGCTTTACTGCCGTTACTTTGTGTGCGGGGTTGTGGTTGTTTCCATCATACAGTGTTAAAAGCTGGCTGAACGTGTACGCTACCAGGTGAGATGAGGAATGTGATCAGGATTTGCTGCCCAGAGTTCAGAAAGGCCTTAAAATAGTTCATGATTGGCTCCATGCTCTGCAAAATGAAGTGTGATGGGCAGCTCAGGTTGGAGCAAGTGGATAGTAACAGCAGTATACTACTTACTGCAATGCATTATGGTCTGTTCCAACAGACAGACACGGTTTTTTGGGTAATCAGCAAACGTAGGCACACCTGTAGGAATTGTCTGCATCAACTTTCAAAGCTTAATTTACTTCCATTTCTGCAGAACATCTTTACGATATTAACCCTTTACTTGTTCCCTAAAAAGGCCTTTTTATAACTCAGAAATTGACATTATTTTACAGTTTCACCTCTGGCAGGTTCTTCACTTGAGATGAGCTGCTGAAATTAAAGTAAAAAATGGAAAATTTGAGGTGCGAACTAACTTTTAACCTGTTTGTTTATACTCAACGTCACTGTCGTTGTATATTTAAAAGAAATTTTACATATTACCAAGTGTGGCAAGAACTAGTGAGACTGCGTACACATAAACACAAGCATGTACACAAAGAGCGACACACACTAGAGCCATCACTCATGTGACCAACCAGGGGGAACTGAAGGGGTCACAACCTCTGAGCTGTGAATCACCCGAGTGTGTGTGTGTGTGTGTATGTGTTAGAGTTAGTGATCACGGGGCTAAGTGAAGCGTGGGGCATGGACTGCTAGACAGACAGATCTGCGGATCAATCACATTTCCTTCTGTAGATGGTGATAAACGGGGTTAAAGCTGCTGTCAGCTCAGTTTTCCTGTTCAGGTGGAAAGAGGCATTATTCCCCTTCTTACTTAGGCTACAATTAGGCGAGAATGGCCCTATGAAAAATTGAAAAGTCTTTCTTTTGCGTTTAAAAAAAAACAAAACACATTCATATGATAACACTGAAAACGATCCTCGTGTACACAGATCCACAAACACAACTGAAAAAGCTGTAGCGTGCCTGTCAGGCCTGTAGCTGGCGATGTGACTTGGACAAGAGCGGTTATGACGTCACCGTTCTCACATGATCCACGAATTACCAGTTTACACACGGACAGAAGCGGTGGCGTTTTCAAAAAATGACACAGTTGTCTTGTGAACAAAAGGCCAAACTGCAACAAAAGGTAGACCTTTCATTCAAGAACCGTCGCTGTGTAAACAGCCACATAGTCAGCGTTCATTTTAAGATGTAGAAAGTCAAAATAAATAGACTATATGAAGCTACTGGGTACAATCTGTCCCCTTTGATGGTGATTTTTCTATATATTTTTTTCTCTCTGAGTTTACTAAGTGTTGTTTGTTGAACAGTAATTGACGGACAATCTTTTTTTTTTTTTATTTCTCCATGTATGTTTTGAGAAAGGGGCAGGTGAAATAAGATTTTTTTTCTTCTCCCTGCTGCTCTTCGGTCACAGAATGTGCATTAGAGTGTTTTCAGATCTAAACGTGATTGTTGAGCATTTAGATGACGAGAACAAATAAAAATGAACTGAAACATACAGAACGGCGAGGCGACAGAACGGTGTGATTTTCCTGCCTTCAACAGGCAGTGTAATTTCAACTAAACAGCAGACAAGTGAGCAACAGTGATGATGTGTTTGTAATAGATTTTGGAAAACAATGGCACTCAATGGCACAGAGGAATAAGATGTATCAGGCTTTGTTTTAGTCACATTGTTTATTTTAGTCTTTTTGGGGGATTTGTTGATGACAAGAAAAATCCAGATTATTGCCAGTTTTATCCTTTCAAATACTGGCGTGTGTTACACTCTTTCTTCACATAGTTACTTTACCATACCAAGCACGTGAGCGTGCGAGGAGCATGATGGGTTGAATTTAAACCTCCTGGGCAGATATAGATTAGGCCCACTGAACTTCAGCACACTTCAGCTCTGGTTCACTTTGTTTATTCAGAGCTCTCCGCTTCTTATCACTCCTTTCTCTCACTCTTCCTCTCTGGCTTTATTGCGTCTTTATTTTCACTTTTTTTGAGATTTTCTTTAACTTGCAGTGTGCTTGTGATGCGGATGCTCTCTGTCAGATCAGAGGGAGGGATGGAGGGCGGCGAGGAGAAGAGAGCTGAGAGCGTTTGTGTGTGAGAGTCAGATGTGGTTTCATTGAGAAGGTGGAAACTTGATCGGACTGAGGAATGTGTCAGGCAGCCCCCATCTCTCTGTTTTGCTCTCTCTCTCTCTCTCTACACCCCCCCACCCCCTCCCCCGTCCCCTTTTCCTCTCGGCCCCTTTTATCCCGAGGAAGAGGGAGGGCCAAAGCAGCAGGCAGGGGTCAGCACTGGGGGAGGTGTGTGTGTGTGTGTGTGTGTGTGTGTGTGTATGCATGCATCGCCCACTGGAAAAGAGTCAGGGGCGGGGAATGGAGGGGTGGGGGGGGCCTGGTGTGAGTGTGTGTGAAGCAGTGAGGGGACAGGCGTTTTGTGTGTGTGTGTGTTGGGGGAGGGGTCGCTGGTAATCTTTGTGGCAGAAAATGGCGTCTAATTATAATGAAGGCCATGCCGCTGACCACTCCACAGCCACGGCCGTGAGTGTGTGCGTGCATGAGGGCAGAGGAAGTGTGGGGGATGGGGGAGTGCGTTCCCAGCCCCTCGTGTGAGTGTGTGTTGGTAAACTCGCTCTTATCTGTTGTCAGGCTTTCCTCCATCTTGAGTGGCGGCCTGGAGCTCCCAGGTTAATTTAGCATAATAATGGCTGCCGGCCATTCACTGCTACTCTAAAATGGTGGACCACTGCAATCACCCAACTATCCTCTCTTTTATTCTTTCTCCCTCTTTCCCCTCCCTCCAGTCCCACCTCTTCCTGCTGGAGAGGAGTTTATCCTTTCATCTTTTCCTCTCCACCGCCCTCCCTATCCTCCCTTGTCCTCTCGGTCTGTCTGTCTAAATCATGCTGAGGGTTGGAGAGCGAGGTGAATCTCTCCTCTGATGTCCCATTCTGTCCTCAGCACATTAAGTTTCTATATTTTTCAATGAACAGAGTTCGTACGGTTGTGAAAAACCAAGAAAAGTCATGGAATTTGAACATAGCATTTTCCAGGCCTGGAGAAGTTTTGGAGAATTCAATATACCCTGAAAGTTTTGAAAAAGTCATGGAATTTTGTTCCAGAAACATATTAATTTAATTTAATTTTATTTCTTCTTAAACCACGTTTAGGAAAAATGACAAGAAATCTATCTTGTACCTTGTATGTGTTCAAGGACTGTTGGAAATGTAAAAATCCAATGATTATATCTTTTTTTAAAAAAAAATGTTTTTAAACAATTACTGTCTGTGATTAAGAGAGTACTTTTAGGTGATTTTTAATGAAAACATGTATGTTTTATTTAGAAGTCACACAAAAAACCCTACATTTACAAACCCTACATTTATTAAAGTAAAAATAGAAGTTTTTTTACTTAAAAATTGCCACAAATTTTAAAAAGGGCCAATTTAAAAGAAGACATGCCTATTGGTGTTTTTTTTAAAACTAGGAGTCAAATTACAGCAATTTAAAGTTGTATGCCCCTCCCCTCAAGCCATAATAAAAATCAAAAAATTACCTCCCTGTTGCTAAAACATTTTCTTAGTTGTATCTAAATATTATTATTATTATTATTATTTTTAAATAATGTATTTTTTTAAAAAGCTGTCACAAAGTAATGAAAAGAACCAATAAGGAGTGTCAGTGGTCATTTCAGAGAATGTACGGTGTGAATGAACTCTGAATGGAGTTTAGCATTAAATTGAATCTCTTTTTAAATCGTGGTTCATCCCCCATAGGAAAGTTTCTTGACAGCTGTTACTTTTTTCCTTATCTGACTTAATGGACTACATGCTTGATTGTAAATGTGTTAAAGCTCGAAAGGGAACTTTTCACTTGTTTAGGAGAAAATCCTGCCCCTGACCATTAGCACATATGTTCCATTGCATTTTTTGGGGGATTTGTGTGAGATTTCCATTAGTGGGTGGAGGAATAAGCCCCAAAACTCCAGAGTTTTTTATGTGGCCAACACCACGCTACGATAGGTTTTTTTTTCTGTTCAGTGTATTTGCATCTAGAGCAGACTGAAGCCTGAACTTCACTGCTGAATGCAGAGTCTTGGACTATATTGTGAACAATTTGAGCACAGGCTGTTCTTCAGGTTTCACTTCCTTTTTTATTTGCAGATTTGTGGCATTGTTACCAGTCATGTCTTAATTGCAAGGCACTTTCAGAATAAGTCATGTTGCATGCCAGTTGTTTGCCACTTTTATAGAATTTGAATTTGTTGGATTTTTTTTTTTTTTTTGCCTATACATCCACATGTTCAACAGGGTCACATTTTAAGTACTATAACTGCAGTACTAAAACTAAATCTAAGGGAATAAATAATTTTTATAAATCATCACCCCTGTTGTTTTACCTTTTCTGATTTACATTTGAGATCCGTTTTTACAGATTTGGCCACCATTTTAAGAGATTTGGTTCCATCATTCTTTGGAAGATGTTAACACAATATGTTGTCATGAACACAGACTCAAATCTGATCTGGCCCCTTTTTGGCCTACATCTCTTAACATATTGATAAATCCTTACCTGGAGAAGTCATGCTGCATTAGGTAGCAGTTTATGTTGACACTGATTTTGATGGTTGAGGCAGTTTTGTTGAGGAAGTTCAAAAGTGTATTTATATAGATTTTTTTCAAAGCTGATCTTGGATTTATATTTGTGATAGGCACTGGGTGGATACAGTCCCTTCAGGATATTGCAATGTTGTGTTCGCAACAGTTAACGCAAATTCAGTGATTCCCCATGAATCCTCTGCAACCTTGCAATTCTGTCAGATCACCACAACTTAACTGCAAAATTGGAGATCTGTGCGCAGCGTATGGATCCACTCAGCCCCTCTCTCTTTCTGTTTATCCTGAGACTACAGCTGCGGGAGTGCAAGAGTCACACACATGCAACAAACCTCAAAAACAGCCAGTGAATTTCCGATTGGCTCTGCTATATCATAGGAAAGAGTTTGATTCACTGGTTCCAGTAGGGCATGTCTTGCCTAAGTTGTGACTCTAGGAAAAATTGTTTTGGTAGGTTCAAAGAGTTTAACAAGCCTTAAGTGACATTCAGAGTATTTCCATAGTTCAGAGTCTGATTTAGGTTGCTTGTATGCGGCTCTCAACATGGAGGCAGATGAGCTGACGGCAGCAGCTAATGATGCTAACAGCGCTAAGTGCAGAGTGGTGGTGAATAGCTAGCCAACCGGACCGGTTACCATAACAAACGACAGAAAAGATCAGATTACAACACACACAGGAGGTGTGACGTCATTGTCTGCTCACCCATATATTAACAACAAACTGTTTTTTGCTGCTTCATTAAGGCTCTGAATGTTGCATAAAGCATCCTAAAAATATGCCTTATCATCAGTGGCAACAATAGTTTGCAAAGACCAACTTGATCTGAATAAAAACACCTCGGATGCATTCAGCAGTATTAGTTTCAGCTGTCTAGGAAGCTCTGTGTGTGTGTGCGTTACTTAGCGAATCATGTGGTTTACTCGTCCAGTCAGCTCACTGGCTCACTTCTCTCCTTTGACCTTGCTTTCTCTCTCCATCCCTCTTTTCCTTCGCTCTCTCACTCGCACTCCTTCTCTGTCTACCTCTCTCAGAGGAAGTACGTCTATAAATAACCTTGCTCTCAGCTGCCACACCCTTCACTCTGTGTGTGTGTTTCTGTGTGTGTGCGTAGGGGTGATTTGTTTGCAGTACACACAAACAAGTCAGACATGCATGCAGGCACTTTGCGTTGTACGCGTCTGCAGACGTGTGTGCAAATACAGCACTTTTTGAACACAGAAGTATATGTTGTGTGTGTGTATGTGTTGCCTTCTGGCCACTGGTGTTGGTTTTTATTGCCATGGGTCGAGTGTGTGCTCGGGGGGTTCAGTGGGATGACTCATCACGGCAGCAGGTGTCCCTTATACTCCACCCTTCCCCCATCCTTGTTTTTTGTCTTCCTCTTCACTTCTTTTCCTTTCCCTCCCCATATTTTACTCTGCTTCCTGTCTTTACTTTATCCGCTCTCCCTCGATCTGAAAGCAGCATCTCAACTCCCCTCACACACTTACACACACACACACAGCGCACCACAGCTGGCCAACATGTGTGAGTGCCGGGCTGTAATGGTGCGTTCCATTTACACTGAGAAGTCGGAATTTCCAAGTTCAACTGGATCTCAACTGGAATGCCCCCTGAAGTCGGATTTACGACTCAGAAAGTCGGTAATCCAACTTCAGGAGGAAGCAACCTTAAAATTGAAGATGGCTGCTCCAAACATTAAGAGCAGTGGAGGCTGTAGTAATATACTGGGTTTTTTTTTTGCACTTATGTCTTATTTGTGTGCTTAGTAAAACAGTCGTACACTCAGTTCTGTCCAGCGTTATTTGTGGACATGTTTTGTTTTTTGGTTTTTTTCTACAGTGTAACGGGTTGTTATCAACAGATATTGCTAACAATGGCTGACTTGCCTTGTAAAAGACATCTTAATTTCAGGCTTGCACCCGAAATCGGTTTTCGGGTGTGATGCCATACCCCGCTCTGATGGCTGTGGGAAATGCAACCCAAAAAAACAAGCCTATGATAATACAGCAGAATGAATTAGAGACATTGAGAGAGCAGGCGTTTACACTTGGACAAGACCGATGTATCAGTCTTTCAACTATTCTCAGACACAATTGAAATCAGTCACCAGATTGTTCACTTGGGGCCAATGGAAACAAGTTATGAGCATTGACAATGACATCGTCACCCTTTGACTTGACATAAAGAACATGTTAGTTAAGGTCATTTGTAGGTGTGGGCGGGATTTTGATATTATTCCAGGGGTATCGGAAATCTTGAAGGTATGTTTTTTTAATATCGTCATAAATACAGGTACTCCTCTGTAAAACTCATTGTATGTAGTGCACAGCGTGCAACACCAGAGCTCAGTCTCCAGTCTCTACTGGTGGAACAGGCAACTGAGCTGAAAGAGACAGCGGTGGAGGGAGAAATTACAGGACTGTAAATAGCTGGTGGCCAGCAGGCAGAGAGAGGGACCGTGTGGAATAACAGCTTGTCTTTTTTACATCACCTGAGTTTTTACCACATATGAAAAAAGGCATATTTATTCTCTGATTTTGGTGGAAAAATGCTGTAAAGCTCTGTAAAGCTGAGAGGAGCGGCAGTTTCAGGTGATTTGAGTGACCCCTTTCTCATTGTCTCATGTTTTACATTTGATGCATTATGATGACATTATTGATTACAACCACTTTGAAGTGATACCGCATCAAAAACATTATGAGTAACAAACTCTTGTCCACCCTTGGTTACTTCCAGGCATAGTTTTAAGCCTTACAGTGACTATGATCAATTTGAATTTGTGTTACTATATGTTACAAGTTTTAAAACAGTGGAAAAAGAAAGCCACTGAACTTCTTGCTCGTCCATATTCTTCTTATCCATGTTCCACGCACCCACATTTTGGGCGAAACGTGGATATACCTGCTCCTTTTGTCAGGAAGAAACATGGAAGCAGTGCTTTCCGCTTTGACAATATTTTGGCATAAAGCAGTGAACTTTTTTTGAGTTAATTGTGGTACAAATTGATTCATTTAAACAGACAAAGCATTTCTGGGAGACTAAACTAGAGAGAAGTTTAAATTAAAGATTTTTGGGGATGAGAGTTGTAAAGCAGGAGAGGGCGAGGACTGAAAAGATAGACAGTGCAGGAAGAGTTAAGGGAGTGACGAAGGGATCGAGGAGCGAAGCAAGGCCACGAAGACGCGAGGAGGAAGAGAGGGGAGAAGGCAGCCAAGTGGAGAAGTGTGTGTGCGTGCATGCGTGCGTGTATGTGTGTGGCCAGATGGCTCCAGCGTGTGGCGACCAGCCAGAGGAACAGGTGCAGGTCACATGACCAGCCGTTACCACGGAGATGGTGATTGCTTTTGGCGTGAGGATGAAAGGAGAAGGGCCCCAGGGACAGAGGGGGCGAGAGACAGGGAGCGAGAGAGAGAGGGAAGGAGAGAGGCACAGAGCAGGCGAGAGCGGGCGAGCGACATAGACACAGAGCAGGCGAGAGAGGGATCCAGGCATACAGTACTGCAAAGGGCAACATGGGAGCACAGGCAACACACACGCTCAGACTGTGAAAGACACAGCACACACACTCATGGACATTTTGTACATTCTGTTTTAGAGTAAGTTAGAGTAGCAGATTTTTATCTCCTTGTGTTCTAAAAGTGTAACTGTGCTAGCATTTTTTTAAAAATCAACAATTTGTCAGCTGAAGAGTACGGTTGAGTTGGGATATCTTGTTCCATTGTGGATCCGGTTCCAGGTTTGCAAAATAGCCATGTTCGCAAAGCTGCACTACTAACAAATCTGTTATGAAACCATTTATCTCTCCTTGCTAGCAAAGGGCGGTGTAGAAAACACTCAGGTGGCAGGCTTCTCCTCTTCTATCCGGCAATGACCATCATTTTGGCCTTTTAAAGTGGCAAACCTCACCATCAGATTACAGCTTATCATTGTATATTCCGCCAGTAACTCTCCTGGAAACCCCAGGCCATGTTCAAATTCAATGTACTTTAATGTACATCCTGCCAGCCAGGATTTGATTTCCAAAAAAATTTCTGTGACATTAAACACTCTAATGTAACACCACTCATGATTGACAGGACATAACTTAAGGTTGCTGCATCTGTAACCGCGTGGAAAAACACGAGGTGGGGCGCTGGGTGCTACTCTTGTGTCCACTCTGTGCCAGTTTTCCTTAACGATGGCAGGTGGCGTCTGAGGTTGTTCAGCGACCAAAACTAGCACTGTATCACAGCCCTCTTACCAGAAATCCTGAGTACAGAGCTAATCTTCATCCAGGTGTTTAGTTTGTATTTGGCCTAAAATATAATCTGTGGATGAAAAGCATTTAAATGATCAATTTCTCCTCCATATTTATCAGAAATTTATATTTATATACGGAAGAAAGGAAAGCTATCTGTTGGCTGTTGTTCCTGGTTGTTTCCCATCACATGACATGTGGTGCATGCTGCTGCGTTCCAAAAGTTGAACTGTGTCTGTCTCCGAGCACAGCTGTTACACCCAAACCACCAGGAGATGCGTCAGGCTCTGATGCAAATTTTACATAGTCGCCAAAAATGGAATTATGCCGTCCAGGTCCATCACGTGACGCCCACTCGCCCACACTTTTCACAAGACTTTTCCCCCGTTGACTTACACAGGGAAAGAGACATCTGTAAATCAGTGGATAATTTTTTGAGAGTGTCAAAACCCCTGCAAAACAACTAATTTCACTTTCAAGATTTAAGCCATCCAATTTGATAACATTTGGAAAGTGTAAAAGAGCCGCAAGATTAAATTTTTTTAGACCGCCATTCAAGCTATCAAAGCTCTATACTGGAAGTCATTCCCTCCTCCAGCAGAAGTTACCTGCTCAGGCACTGCGCCCAGCTTCCTTAAGTCTTAAAGGCCTGTAGATCCATAGGTTTTTTTTTTTTTTTTTGCTTCATGCATCAATGAACAGCTCTCATAGGAATGAACAGGGCCCCGCCTCTATGGCTGTATCCAGACTTTTTTTATACATCCACGGTTGCACTCTGTAGCCTGGCCTGGAAACAGAATAGTGTGGATGTGTCCTCAGATATACCATGTGATTAAAAGGTGAAAATGGAACTGTCATTGTTTTTTTGCAGTTTGCAAGGCAAGTGAAGTGGTTGTTGGACAGACAGCAGTGTAAGAACTATATATTTAATATCTTTTACTTTTAAATGAACATAAAATACAAAATAATACACCAGTGGATAACCCATGGCAATCCAAAATGTGGTTTCAGGACCTCATATCCAGAGTGGGCCGAGAACACGGCAGAGACAAAAGCACAAGCTGTCACAATGGTTACATGTCATGGGAGGTCGTGTTTAGTTCCTGCTGTGTAATACGGCTACTCGTGTGATTGCTGATCGATGTGGATATTTACTGTCTAACAAGACCTATCAGAGTGGTGTATCTAGTCTAGTCAAACCATCAACCTTGTCACATAAAAGCCTCGGGAGTGACAATCTTAAACATAAGTACCTGAAAATATTTAATGTTCATCAGCTAAAAGTGATACTTAACTGATTTTCAGCCAACTTTGTGTCAAAATCAAGTGGGTACTATGTTTAGATAAACTGTGGTAAAGTTCCCTCCATCTAACCAGTGCCTAGATATCCTCCCCTGCAGCGAAACTCCACTGAATACCGCAGCCACTTTCCTCAGTGTGATACATGTTGGATCAACATTACATTCTGCTAATCATCCTACATTAACCCTTTGAAACTTGAGCAAATTGGCTTGGTTTCTTTCAAAAACATGGGAAGAAGGCAGCAAGCAATGAAAAAAGAGATGACCCAAAAATTAACAAGAAATTAGTAAAATGTACCAGAAAATTACCTGAAAATGTATATTTAAATAAAAGAAAGTTCAAAAAACAGGGAAATTAACTAAAAAGTCTCTTTAAAAAAACAAACCCTCATAATTCTGTAATATAATTTTAAATATGGAACTGATCATTTTATATGCAATTTTTTCCCACATTTTTTCCCTTGACATTTTTCCCCAGCTTTTTAAAAATCATATTCAAAATAGACAATTTTTTTGCAGATTGTGGAATATTTCTTACCAGGTTGCTTGTCACCTTTGCCCTCATGTTATTGAAAGAAACTGCATCAGTTTCAAATGTTTAAATACTGTGATGTCCCTCGAACATCAAAGGGTTAAGATTGGAGCTACATGTTTAGTTACTTGAAAGTGCTGAATCTTCAATAGATGTAATAAGTTTGAAAGGGAGTCATATCCCATAAGCAGATTCCATTGTGGATTTGGATGCAAATCTATGCCGTGGGGTCCAGACCCTCATGATGGCGTGGGTACATATCTGTGAGTCGGTCATTGAAGTCAGTATTTAGTAAACTGGCGTGGCAGTCTTCTGTTTGGGAACGGTCATGGCAGTAAGGAAACAGAACTGACAGGCTGTGTGAGAGACAGAAGAGCGCTGCCGAGTGTCCTCTCGCCTTCCTCAGCGGTGTGTGCACACACACTCGCAGATGGAGCCAGCTCCTCTTGCTTTCCATGCCAGAGATTAGAGGAAGCCTGGGGGCCTTTCAACCCCTCCCCCCTCCTCTTTCTTTCTGGGGCCTCTCTCTCTCTCCTCTGTCCCTCTCCCAGTCTGCCTGTCTCTCTCTCACTCCCTTCCCTCTCTGTCTCTCTCTCTCTCTGGGCCCCCCTTTCTCTTCCTCTCTGTGCCTGTATCTCTCTATCTTGCCCCCCCACACCTCCCTCACAGTCTTTCATCATATTAACCCCCTGTGTGCCAGAGCCTGAGGCACACTAATGATTTCTAAATGGGTAAATCAAACATGGCGACCGCCCTGGGACAGAGACACACACACAGGCACACAGACACACAAACATGAATGCCTTGTGGCCTGTAAAAGAGGTATACATTAAGGAATGATCTTTTGTTGTTTTTAGCCACATGTTTTGTTCTTTAGTGAATAAAGTTTTTTTCTGTCTTCCCACAGCAGTAAGAAGGTGGAGTCTGAGGGCGGGACTAGCGCTGCTAAGAAGGATTCCAAGAGGAAGAGAGAGTCGTCAGTCAGCGACGATGTGGAGGTGAAGTCTCCGCCCCCCTCAGCTCCTGAAGATGACGACGATGATGGCGTACAGGTAAGGAGATACATACAAGAAGAGCAGCTTTTAAAGGTTTCAAACTTTGTTTCAACTTTCCAAGCTTCTGAAAAAGTTATGATAGTAAAAAGTATTTAAAGTCGCAGCTCCAGGAAGGAGCTACACTGCAAAAAAAGCAGAAGGCCTTGAAACCTTTGCACATCTCTCAGTGTCCCAGCCTGTAGAGCAGTACTCAACTTACGGCCCAACCACCTGGATCCCAATAGGGTGCCGGGTGGCCCCTCAAACATTTTCTAATTCACAATAAAGTACTTTTAGTATACATAAGGTGCAAGAGTGTTAAAAGTAGCATCAAAACAGAGCTACCTTATCAAAAACGGGCCTGTGGAGGATCCCTGCATCCCCTGACAGAGATCCTAGCAAAGCCCCTTATGTCCAAAAATGCTACAAACGTCCACAAATTATTAAAACATCCACAAATCCTAGAAACATCCTAAAGACTTAGAAACGCCCTGGAATCCTAAAAATGTCATTGAGTACTAGAAATGTGCTGAAAATTCCAGAAATGTATAAAAATCCTTGAATTGTCCTAAAATCTTAGAAATGTCTGAAATTCCTAGAAATGTTCTTAAATTCTAGAAATGTCATTAAATCCTTGAAACATCCTAAAATCCTATAAATGTCCCAGAATCCTAGAAATGACCTGAAATCATAGAAATGTCCTAAACCCTAGAAACATTTTGCAGAAGCGGGCCCAAATTGGGTGTCCCTGCTGTAGAGCTAGAAGGCGTAGAGCCAGTCGGTGTCTGCTGTTTGTGTTGTAAACCAGCCTTGTTGACAGACCAAGCAGACAGGCCCCTTTGCCAAGTTCACATGATGCACTATCAGCAACTTTTCAACTGCTGCACACATTTTTTTCCTTATTTATCTCAAATGCAATTTAATTTTTCTACCTGTTTACTGTTGAATGTGCTCTTCAAAAGAACAACTCCACTGTATCCCTCTTCAAACAGATCAATTTTTAATGTGCAAATGTAATTATGTGGGCCATGTAAACAGAGTAGCATCTGCCTATTAGCTGCATAAAGAGTCAGGGCTCTTTCAAACAGGAGAGTACCTCAGCAGCAGTATGTCCTCTTTAGTCTACTCACTACTGTAGTTCTTTACACATCCTTATTATCTAGCAGCACTTTGAGTCCAACAACTTGGGTGAAGTGAAAATGGACAACACACTGGAGCATATGGAAGGGAATAATGAATAATGAAAATGAAGTCTGTTGGAGGAGGACAGCCAGCTGAATGATAAGCGCACACACAGCCCTGTAGTCTTAGAACAGGGTAATATACTGTGAAGCATTTTGTTTTTGTTGTGTCACTACATATTGATTCATGTATCTTTTGGAGGTGGATTTTCTTTGCTTTACGATTAGTTTTAACCCTTTGAAACCTGAGTAAATTGGTTTGATTTCTCTCAAAAACATGGAAAGAAGGTAATGAGCTTGAGAAAAAATGACACCAAAATTAGCAAGATATCAGTACAAAGTACCCAAAAAATTGCCAGAAAATTATTTTTTTAAAGAAAGTAAAACCAAAAACTAGGTAAAGGCAAAATATTTTTCCCTTGCTTTTTAATGATAATTTTTTAATTTTACAATTTGTGGTACATTTCTTACTAAATTGCTAATCCTTTTTTTCCCCTGTGTTTTTGAAAGAAATTGCAACAATTAGCGTAGGTTTCTGTGGTTTGAATACTTGTGAAAGGCATCTGAAGCAGTACAAGAACAACGATGTTGCTCCAGGTTTCAAACTATTAATGAATTAAAAGGGCATGATGTCACATCATCTAGTTTCTAAGCTAGGAATTTCTCAAAAGCCCCCTTTCCACTGCCCCCCCCCCACTAAAACACCCACTAACATCTGGCTTTGTATGTAATGGGAAAGGTTACAACCTACATTCACACCACATCAAATGATTCTGCAGTTGTCATGGGTGTTTATTGGTTTACTGGTTCCGATCAGCAGTGATGGAAACATGACACCGTTAATTTCAGACCATTAACAGGCAAAACGCAATGACATGCCGTGACAAAATACCATCCGTGTCCGCCCAAGCAGAGCTAAAAATCGTTCCAAACTAGTCTGCATTATAGAAAAAAGTAACCACCGTTAACATAACTGGCCTCCGTGCTGCTGTGACATCTAAAAGTGACATAGAAAAAAATAGGAGTGCACACACACACAAACACACACACACACACACACACACTCACACACAGGCTTACTCTTTTTAACAATTAAAAATTCTACATGCACTAACTTTGGTGGAAAAGGGGAACAAAACTCCAGCTGATGCCATTTCCTCTGTCCAACAGAAGCGTCGCTCCAGCCGTCAAGTGAAGAGGAAGAGGTACACGGAGGATCTGGAGTTCAGGATTTCAGAGGAGGATGACAGCGGAGACGACTCACCAACACCCAAGTCCCCATCGTCACAACAACAGGTACTGCTCCGGTTTCCTTAAGTATGAGTTTAAGGCCAGAGTCCAAAGTAAAAAATCTTGACCGTGTATATAGAAAGAAGCTTTACATTTAAAAGCATCAGATTTTCCGCACCAATCAAACTCAGGTATCCATCACCAAACTATCTCTTGTTTTGGGTCATTGATGGAAATACTGTACCAACCGAATGTCTGTGCAGAAGGTACAGGCAGGTGATATCAAAACCTGCATTAGCTCCAACACTTCACTTGTTCTGTGTATTTCCAGGATGTGGCTGAGGCTGAGGGGCCTGTCGTGGAGAAGATCATGGGCAAACGCATCACCAAGAAACAGGTGAGATACACAGTAACACACACACACACACTCACACACCACAGACACTGACACAACACACAGAGAAACGCACACATGCACACACTGGCCCGAGTCATAGTTTACGTCATCTGATTAGCCGCTCCACAGCTGGCCTAAGCAGATTACACACACACACACACACACACACACACACACACACATACACACAGAGCTCAGACAGCGTGTATTCACTTGGTAAGCGGAGACAAGAGTTCTTGTATTTCAGCATGTGTGCTTGGAGCTGTGTGTGCGCATCTGATTGTGCGTATATGTGTGTCTACTCGGCTTTGTTTTAGACGGCTCATCTAAAGAAAGCTCATTCCCGAGCCAACACACGCACATGTAGTCACCAGCCAACTTTCCTTTGCTAGCCAGCTGCCAACGGGTTACCCCCCCACCTACACACATGCACACACACACACACAAACACACACGCACACACTCACTCTCCATTCAGAGTTGACCTCGGGCTTGGCACACAGCCAAAACCACAATGCTAGCTACGCCAGACGCCAAGCTAGCGTTTCCTCAGGCAGGGTGTGTGTGTGTGTGATTGATGATTCATGGCATTACAGTAGTAGTAGCGTGGTGGAGGGTGTGTGTGTGTGTGTGTGTGTGTGTGTGTGTGTGTGTGTGTGTGTGTGTGTGTGTGTGTGTTACAGTAGTAATGGTGAATGGAAGTGGACGCTGCGCTCGAAAAGAAGCAGTGTTTTGGTATTTCCAGTTCACACACATCATGTATGAATGGAAAACACAAAGACTTGCTTCATCTTTTATTGTTTAATGTTTGTTTTTGTTGTCAGCAACACATTTAGAAAAGTATTTTTGTTTTGACCATTAACCCATGAAACCTGGAGTGACAAAAGTTGTTGTATGCTGCTTTTAGATGCCTCTCACCAATATTTAAAACTATTAACCCAGAGCTTATTGGTGCAGTTTTGTTTTTTGTTTTTTCCAGAATCATGGGAAATAGGCAGCAAGCAACTTGGTTCTGTTTCTGAAATTGCAAGAAATTAGTAGATTTAGAAAATAATTTCTGAAAAGCCAGGGAAAAATGTCCAGGGCAAAACTGAAAAAGCTGGGGAAATACTGTATTTATGCTTATCATAATTACATTTTTAATTTTTGTTACAAAATATTATTATCATTATTTATTTAAATTTAATTAAATGTATTATTATTATTGTTGTTGTTGTTTTTGTTTTGTTATATCTATTTATTTTTATTTTATCATTATTATTTTTTTTAATACAAATTTCAAGTAATTTCCTTGGATTTTTCACTAAATTCTTGATAATTTCTGTGTTGTTTTTTTTCTTGGTTGCTCATTGTCTTTTTCCCATGTTTTTGAAAGAAATCAAGCCAATAAGCTCAGGTTTTATAGGGACTAATCTTTGTCTAGATTTGAAGTTGAATTTGTGCATATTTTATCTACTCTTCTGGCTTCATTCACATTTGGCCTTTATGTTGAATGTCTGAGAGACTGACAAGATATGAATGAAACAATTCTCTCCCTCGCTGTGACGATGTCAAGCAGAGATTGAGTGTTGACTGACAGATCAGTGTGATGGTGTGGTATGCAGGCCCCTCCTGTGCCACTTAACCACATGTTGTATAACAATGACAAACCACTTGTGCTCTTTCACCATACTGCTGCTATATTTGCTGATTATGACTCTTTTTTTCTGTTCAGCTGGAGTCGGGGGAGGAAGTGGAGGTGGAGGAGTTCTACGTCAAGTTCAAGGGCTTGTGAGTAACAGGCCTTTTTTCCATATCTTCCTCTTCAATCTATTAAAGCAGGGCTGTTTTCTTTTTTTAAAACATATTTTTAACACACACACACACACACACACACACACACAGTATGGCATCCATAAGTGTAAAAGGCTCAGTATTATTTGCTTTCTTTGACCACAAGGTGACTCATTCATTTGTGCTGTACATCCACTTGCATCAATAGCACTGAAGTGGTGGTAATACAGTCACATTCTTTCATATTGCTGTATGCATGTGGCATTTTTGTGCAGCTTTTGTCAAAACACTTATTAGTCCCTCTCACACTGCTTGTTCAAGGTGGGAGTGTTGCACTCTTATGCCGCCTCACCATTCTGTCTAAACGGTGCTGCTGCTCATCTTCATTGAATTAGCGGCTATGCTTACAGCTGCTTATTAAATTTCCCACAGTGGGTCGCACTCATAATATGTCGTCAAAACGTCACACCTGTGCTGCCCATAGTCATGTCTTTCCGGCTTTACATTTTACGCAGACCTCTCTACGACACTGTTACTACCTCTGCTCCCGGCTCAAAGGCGAGACCACTCTGTCCTCCCTTTCTGTGATCGGATGTTATATACAGAACAGAGAGACGGCATAACGCTGTGATATTCCCGCCTTGAACAGGCAGTGTAAATGCAGTTATTGTTATTGGTTAGAAAGCGCTGCCAGCTTGTATGTAATGTCACATGAGAGGCAGACATTGTTGTGTTAAACGTCCTGCCAGTCATGCCTCTGTTGCTTCCGGGATGCCGGCATGCTGTCTAACATCACACAATGGAGCCACCTTTGTTTTTCAGTTCTGTGTAAAAATGAAAAAGACAGTATGAAGAAGGGATTTCAGAGTTGCACTATAGTGCAATCTTTGTATAAAAGGGCTTTTGACTCAGCTGGCACAGTGTCCTTCCAGACTCATTCAGACATCATTGCAGTGTGGACAGCAGAAAATGCAAATGAGATTTAAGCCGCATGCACAAATTTGACCACACAGCTTGCAGATAAGTGTGCAACATGCTCTCCTGTATTTTCTGGCCCTCATTGATATGAATCACGTTGTGTCTCTTGTGTCGCAGTTCATACCTCCACTGTCGTTGGGCAGACCTGGAGGAGCTGGAGAAGGACAAGAGAATACACCAGAAGGTCAAGAGGTTCAGGGCCAAGCAACAGCTCAACAACTTCATAACAGAGGTAAGACCTGCACTCTACACTACAAGTGAGTAGTTTATAAATTACCAGTACCCTTGAGGAGATACAGATAGAGTTCTTCATTTGATACTTTGAACGTGGGCAATAGTGTACCCAAAACGTTTTGAAGCCATCTCAGCATGCTGAACTGCCAGCTCTTGTCAAATATGCCACGTTTGACTTCACCACAGACTGTTTCAGATGTAGCTATTGCTGCGAGAGTGTGAGCTCCATGCCAGGGACAGAAAATTTTCCCCCAACTCACAGTAGGCCGGTTTCCACTGCAGGTTTGTCTAAAACTTAAGCAGTATTTTCAAAATGTCAATAAAAAACAGTTGCGAGATGACTGTGTTTCCAATGAGTGATGTTATGCAAACCTGAAATACCACCTCCTGCGAGCGTTAAAACTTTTTTTTGCGATTAAGAGTCTTTTTTTTATTTTAATTGATGTGCGTGCTGCTGTCCTCCAAAAGTTGAATTCTTTTTACCCCAGGGCACAACTGTCACACCCTGAAAAATAGGTGCTCCGGAGCACGTCAGAACAACATTGATTCAGCTTATGAACATGCCTGTGTGCATCTCCTTTAAAAACAATAGCACGCAAAAAGCATGGCATGCGTACAGCCCCTTATACAGACAGTAAGCGCCACTCAGTAATATTCACTGACTGATCCGGACCCCCAGAAATCCACAAAGTTCAGCTGCCTCAACCTTCAGAACGGGGAAAAGAAAAAGTATAGAAATTGAAACCCACATGGAAAAAGCTCAAAAGGCACAAAAGTTCTCCCTCAGTTTAACACTTTGAACATGAAAGCATCTGGTCTCACCCCAATACACGCTGTAAGCCAACATGTCGTTAAACCGCCTCTTTTGCTTCTAACTGTAAAACTCTTCCTGCTTTCTCTCCAGATGGATGATGAGCCTTTTAACCCGGACTACGTGGAGGTGGACCGCGTCCTAGATGTTTCAGAGAGCACAGATGAAAACGGAGAGGTGCTTTGATCTCTTCCTGTCATCTTTCATGGGTGTGATCCTCTCCCCTCTCTCCACACACACACACACACACACACGCACTCACCAAACCTCCCTCCTTTTTGTGTGTGTTTCAGACGGTGACCTTATATCTGGTGAAATGGTGCAGTCTGCCTTACGAAGACTCCACCTGGGAGCTGAAGGCCGACATCGACCAGTCCAAGATTGAGGAATATGAACGCATCGCAGACCGCACACCCAACACTAAGAGAGTGGTAAGTAGCTGTGTGTGTGTGTGTGTTTGTGTGTGTGTCCGGGAGTGATCGTTGGGTGCTGTACGTCTCCCAGCCTCCTCCCAGTAGGCGTGTGTGTGTTTGTGTGCATTGGCCTGCTGCCGGCTCCTTCCTCCTTCAGATTTACAGCTCCCTTAACTGCTCTCCACAGGGCCACGTTCTTGTGGTCTTACACACTCACGCACGCACACGCACACACACACACACACACACACACACACACACACACACACACACACACACACACAATCACACACACTCACGCCCTGCTCTTGTGGCCAGGCCAAACCACTAACAGTGTGTTTAATGCTGAACAGAAGCAGCTGACTGGCTGTGGTCTCTCCCTCATCACTCCTCTCTCTCTGTGTCCATCTATTTAACTGCTGCCTACTGTTTCTCCTTAAGGGCCGCATTAGAAAGGCTCCACAGAGGCAGGCCTTTTCTGTTTTGTATTTATAGTTTTAGCCACACCAGCAGTGTAGCTCGAGGGATGCTCGGTGGGGCTAACAGAGAAACTTCTCAGCTATTTGACTGACTGACATTCATATTCTCTAGTCGATGAATCCCGATGACTTTGTTGGTGGAAATTTCAACTTGTCAACAGTTAAGCGCATGATGAGATTCCTCGAAAACGAAACCACAGCCCCATAATTATCCATATGTGATGTGGCTTAAAAGGGCGGCAGGACCTTGGCTCTCTATTCTGAGCTCCTTCTCCTGAAATGACCCTGTTTACTGCAAATTGCTGTGAAACTATCCTGTAATAAAATATTGTGCATTAGTCTTTTTTTATGCAAGGAAAAGCAGCAAGAATTGGTTTGATACCCCTCGAAAACACAGTTAAAAAAAGTGAAATGACCAATTGGCAACAAATGTCCCACAAAATTGCAAGAAATTAGTAAAAGGTGGCACGAATATTTCTTTCTAAAATACGTTTGAGAAAAAAAGGGAGGATTATTTGAAAATCATTCAAAAAATTAGAAAATAAATTCAGAAAACTGTATTCATACTTCATACTTTCTACTGCAAAAATATAATAAATACATAATTTAAACACATTAAAAACATTTTTTCAGCACTCTTTTTAGCTCATTTTCTTGTTTGGTTTTGTTCAGTACTTTTTTTTTTGCTTATTTGTAGTTTTCTTGTAACTTTTCCCCTAATTTTTAACTCATTTTTTGGCCATGTGTTGCTAAGTTGTTCGTTGCCCTCTCCCCATGTTTTTGAGAGAAATCAAACCAAGTAGCTCAGGGATCAAAGGGTTAACTCTTTGAAATCTGGAGTGACATCACTTCCCTTGTGCTGCTCTCTGATGCCTCTTACAGGGATTTTGAATCTTTGACCCTTGAGCAAATGGGTGCTTTTTTTTTTTTAAATTATGTAAAAAAGGCAATAAGCAACTTAGTAACAAATGTTTCACATAGTGCTAAAAAAATGCAGAGTTAGAACCTTATTTCTATATTATTTCTGTAAAAATGTTTATGGAAAAAAAAAGCTAGGGAAAAACTATAACTATATTATCATTTATTAGTCATTAGTCAATAGTCATTATGATAATTTACATATTTAAAATTATGTCACAAAATTATTAGAATTTTCCTGTACTTTTTACTATTTTCTTACTAATTGTTGGGTCACTTCTTTTTCCTAGCTCATTCCATTCTTCCCATGTTTTTGAAAGAAATTAAGTCAGTTTGATCCAGTTTCAAAGACTTAAACCCATCGGGAATCTTTTTAAAAAATCCACATCCTTACACCAATGATTTGACAGGTCTGATAAGCCTCACTGTCGTTTATTAACCCCGAATAATCCAATGTGTTTGTAGGATCGGCCTCCTGCAGCCGACTGGAAAAAGCTGGAGGGCTCCAGGGAATACAGGAACGGCAACGCACTCAGGGAATACCAGCTGGAAGGCCTCAACTGGCTAACCTTCAACTGGTTCAACTCGTAAGTCACCATTAAGTTTATTTTATTAGAATTAGTCCGTAACTGCTTCTGCCAGCCTGTGATAGCACCTCATTTAATAGTCCTAAGTGGACATTAAGTTGGCCTTGAGCAGAGTTTGGTTTATGTTTCCCCTCCGGTGCCATATGTGCATTGAACATGTGCTCTGATAGAACCAGCCTGCAGACAAACGCCTTCATTCAGATTGTAGGTGATTCAAGTCTGAGTGTATTTTTCTGATGCTTTCTCGTACCCCAAATCTTCCTGTTTGAGGGGAAATACTCATCAAGGATTTTCTGGAATATCATGAAGAGGCGTTTTTCAAATCTGGAAAAGAAGTCAAAGGAATTCCACCAAGTCTATGAGGATGACCAATAATTTTCCAGCTCGTCTTACACAAGTTTTTAGCATTAGATCACTAGAGTGGAAAACAGACGGCCTCACCCCTTTGGAAAAACTGTATTAATGAAGTAGAGGGAAAGATGGGTTAGGTTATGAAAGCACATTGCTTAGTCATGTAAAAGTCATGGAATGTTTTTATCAGGGCTTCAGTGGGAGGAGTCTGTGCTTCTGCCAGTTAAGTGACACTAATATAAAATAAATACCTCCATGCAGTCCATCTGATTTAAACCTCCTAATGACACATTTGTCCTCCACAGACGTAACTGTATCTTGGCTGACGAGATGGGTCTGGGAAAGACCATCCAGTCCATTACATTCCTCTACGAGATGTACATGAAGGGCATTGAGGGGCCATTCCTGGTCATCGCCCCGCTCTCCACCATCCCAAACTGGGAGAGAGAGTTCAGGACCTGGACTGAGCTCAACGCGGTGGTCTACCACGGCAGCCAGGCCAGCCGCAAGACTATTCAGGCGTACGAGATGTACTACAGAGACACACAGGTAAACAGAATGAGATGGGGCTTCAAATATATATGTGTGTGTGTGTGTGTGTGTGTGTGTGTGTGTGTATATATATATAAATTTTTTATTTTTTTTTGACAGTGATCAAAAGTTAGCAAACATAAAGTATTACTGATAGATAATATTAGTGCATTTACATAACTAATACAGACACTGCTCTTCTCTGGGATTTATAAAATAAAAAAGTTTAGACAGTAGAAAAAAAGGGGAAACAACAAAAAAACAAAGAAATGGATCAACAAAATAAAACAAATAACAAAACGCACAGCACACCCAACCTAGACACCCAAGACTAAATCAAATTATCTTACTTTCAGTTCATAGCAAAAACAAACTTGGAGTAAAATTAAATTACAATATGAATATATTGGCTGTTTTTATATATGTATATATATATATATGCAAATATTCAATGCAATTATCCCTCAGATATGGTTAATAAATACTTGTGACAAAGACTGAAACAGTTAAGTTCATTGGAATTTAAATCATCATAAATTAGCGTAAGCACCTTTTCCTGCATTATGTTCAGTTAAAAACAAACTTTTCATATCCTACATATCAGACAACACAAAGCCGATACCGATATATCTGTGATTGGCCGTTATTGGCCAATAAAATCTGCTGACTGATACAGGAGTTGGTCTCATACTTCATACACTCATGTCTCTAAATATAAGTGTAATTTGCTGTTATCAGAAGGTCAGTGTTTGGTCATTTCGGAAGCCTAGATGGTATTTCAACCTTAATTGCACCAACAATAGCTTGCAAAGAGTAAATTAGAACCAAATAAAGGAAGTAAACATAATCTGGGGTGTAGTCACTGAAGAAAGCCCTGGCAATACATCCTGTGAGCAGCTCTGCATGGAGAATAACCCGGATGAGGATGATGCAGCTGCACAGTAGACGCTGCGGTGTGAGACAGTCAGCAGATCTGAACACCTCTTCAGTCAGGGGAAATCCTGAGCCAGCTGGGGATGGACAGTGCTCCTCTGCTGCGTAAGCTCTTTACAGTCCTCCCGCTGTAAGCCACATATATACTGTAAGCTCGTATTGTACAATGCTACGAACATCACCGAGTGCAACCTTTGCCAAGAAGATAGAAAGAAAATAAGCTGTAGTAGCCGAGTCCTTGCTAATCCAGGCCGAGGTAATCCTCAAGGTCGTAACGGACGTCGTGTTCTTCTCTCCACTCCTGTACTGTTGGCTACACACAGAGGGGACACACAGCAGTCACATCTGACACTCCTGGTCTGCAGGGTTTATTCCTGTCTTACAGATTGAGGGGATGTTTTGTTGTTGATTTGACCTAAATTGAATCAAGAGAGGCACAAAACAAGTGGGAAAGTGTGTAGCACAAGGTTTTTTGTTGATAGTAAATACAGTGAAACCATCTAGGTTTAGGAGCAATTGCAATGAAAGTCGCCAAAGCTAGCAGGACTTTCACAAGTGTCCCGTCTCTTTTGAGTTTTCCTCACAAAGCTCTGGAGCTGCAGCAGCCCACAGTCAGTGTTTTTTTTTTTACTTCTAGCCTACATTAAAGAAACTGTTTCCCTCCCACATCCACTGTGAACAATAATAATAAAGGAGTTACTGACAAAGACATTTCAGATTGCTGTTATTGACCTCCATTCTTTCCTTTTATCTCCCTCCCTTCACCTCCAGGGTAAGATAATAAAGGGAGCGTATCGGTTCCATGCGGTGATAACAACCTTTGAGATGATTCTGACTGACTGTCCGGAGCTGCGTAGCGTGCCGTGGCGCTGTGTGGTGATAGACGAAGCCCACCGCCTCAAAAACCGAAACTGCAAACTACTGGAGGGACTCAAAATGATGGACATGGTGAGTGAAGGCCAGGCTAAAGAGGGACACGGGGCTGGATAGAGGCCGGTGGTTGTAAAGTTATCAGTATATCACATCATGTTTAAGTCACATGGTTTTACTAATACTGCTTGAGCTCAGGGCATGATACATTTTGAAGTATGTGTTAGTAGTTTCTTTGCAAACTGAGTACAGTTTGTAAAGAGAATGTGTGTCTCAGAATTTTTGTAGTTTTTTCAAAGGTCTTATAGAGCCAGTTAACAGCGGGTTTTAACGTGTTTCGCTGATTTTTAAAGAAAACCTGTAGGCCCACAAAAAAAAGACCCCCAAAACTTGGTCTTTAAAACACGCCAAAAGTTTATGACGAAAAATAAGGCAAAAAATAACGCCTTCCAAACCAAAGAAAAAAAATCTTGTAGGAAAAAAAATGAACAAAATGATTTAAAAAAAAGAATCAATAAGTTGTATCAATGGTCATGTTAGAGAATATCTTTAAAATTTGCCTCAATGTGTCTGAATCCTGAACAGCACTCCTGAGGAACTGTCCAGCTCTGGAGACAGAAAATCTAATTGTGGCGGTAGATATTTAAATCATGGCGGGCTGCCACAAATATGAATGTGTAGGAAACCCTGTGATCACAATGTGTCTTGCCGGTTGTTTACACTTGTATGTAGCGCTGGCAACTAAGTTATAAGGTCACCCAAAAACATATGTTATTGCCAGGTGTACACAGGCCCAAAGAAACCTGAGAGCTCTTTGTATCAGTTCATAACCCCCTACCTGTGCCATATAACAATGACCCCTCTGCTTTGCTTTGGGGGTTAAAGTCCTAAAGACACCCTGCTTCTCAATTTTAGACATTCTAATTTTCTCCTCTCTGTCCCTCCTCCTGCAGGAGCACAAAGTTCTGTTGACGGGAACTCCTCTCCAGAACACCGTGGAGGAGCTCTTCAGCTTACTCAACTTCCTGGAACCCGAGCGCTTCCCGTCTGAACAGACATTCATGACTGAATTTGGAGACCTTAAGACTGAAGAACAGGTAAGTGGACAACTCAGTCAACACTGTGGAAATAGTAAAAGGAGCGTTGTGTTTTTCGGGTTCACAAGGTTCCTAAATTTCCAAATGAATGAGGTGTTCACATTGCTTCTGTGTGTCTCAGGTTCAGAAACTGCAGGGCATTCTGAAACCCATGATGTTGAGAAGACTGAAGGAGGACGTGGAGAAGAATCTGGCCCCCAAGGAGGAGACCATCATTGAGGTTGATACACACTCTCACCTCTTCTGATTTTCTATTCAGCCAACTAAAGCCGCGTCCTCAGTGTTGGTCAGAAGCTTTGAAATTCTGGCCACATGGTTGTGTGAGTGCTAGAAATGATCATGTCTCTAAAAAGGAAATATTAATAAGCATCAACCATTGTTAACAGGTGGAGCTGACCAACATACAGAAGAAATACTACCGGGCCATTTTGGAGAAGAATTTCTCATTCCTGTCCAAAGGAGGTGCAGCAGGAGGTGGAGGCGGAGGATCCAGCGTCCCCAACCTCCTCAACACCATGATGGAGCTGAGGAAATGCTGCAACCACCCCTACCTCATTAACGGTAAACAAACAAACACACTCACTTCCAGAATGAAAGTACCGTAAAACTTCAAATATAAGCCCAATTTTAACACCCAATCCCTTTTACTAGCCTGGTGTGGCTCCACATTTTGACAAATACAGGCCTGTCTCAGTTAGAGGCCTGGTCTGGTTACCATGCATTTCATATTTATAGAAGTTCTTTGGATGTATAAAACTGGGCTGTTGGCTACGTGCTGGAGATAATGTTAGTTTGCTGCTTAGATCTGTTCAAACTTTTGTCTATTTTTGTCATGTGGACACATTACACACAATCTGAGTTTGTTAATATTCTCTATAATTTAATCACTCAGTTGATAATACTGAACCATGAGCACAAACAAAGAGTGACACTGGCATAGTAAACAAGAGACACAAAAAAATTAGTAGATGTAGATTTTTTTGTAATTTTTTTTTAAGATAAAAAATATGTACAGTGAACTTCATTTATAATTATCATAATTATATATTTGAAATTATTCTACAGAATAATAATGATTTTTAAGGTTCTTTATCAGGTCATTTCTCGCTTTTTTTCTTTGCTTTCTCGTTTTTTTTTGTTTGTTTTTAGGTATTTTGCTAAAATGTCAGGTAATTTTCTTGTGCTTGGATCATTTGTTTTGTTGCTTACTACCCTCTTCCTGTGTTTTAGAAAACTAATTAATAAATAAAGCCAATTTTCCCAGGTTTCAAGTGGTTAAATAATTTGATTGCATTTCCCATCTTTGCTTAGCAAAAGTTTTGTGTTAAAGGAAAGGAAAGGTCCCACATACACACCTGTCATAAATATAAGCCTGTCGAGAGTAACAGTTTAATCAAATAATATCCCTGGTTATTAATTGAAGTTCTACAGTGTTAAGATTCAGCCAACCAAACTTTTAATTTTCAGAAATCATCTGTTTTGTTTCCTGATCAATTCAAATCAATTCTTTTGTGCAGGAGCGGAAGAGAAGATCGCAGAGGAGTTCAGGGACTCCCACGGCGGCAGGGCTGACATGCCGGACATGGCCCTCCAAGCCATGATCCAGGCTGCTGGCAAGCTGGTGCTCATCGACAAGCTGCTGCCCAAACTGAAGGCGGGCGGGCACAGAGTCCTGGTGTTCAGTCAGATGGTCCGCTGTCTGGACATCCTGGAGGACTACCTCATCCAGAAACGGTGAGAACACGGACAAATGGACATTTCCTTAAGATGTGCACCATGTAGAAAGTCCCGATCTAGTTCTTTTGGCCCTGATCCCAGCCCCTTAATAAAAGGTGTCTGCTAGACCGAGTCAGATCAGATAAAAGACAGCTGCAAAGTGCACACTCAAGCTGCTACCTGTGAAAGAGATTAGATCAAATGTAATTCATCTCAAAATAAATGTTTTTATACTGAAGATGCTCCGTATACTCAGCTCACAAAGTGTCTACATGTCCGTCCTATGTCTTTAAATGTCTTTAATTCAATTTTGTAAATATTAGGCTTTAAATGTCATTAAAAAGTATTTGATTTGGATTTGTGAGGTCTTTATATCCAATTTAATACATCCATTTTCTCTTTTTGTTTCTTTGTGTTTCTCAAGTTTTAAGCCAAATTTGCACCATTTTTTTAGGGCTTCAGAGCTTTAAATACCAGTGAAAAGCATCTGAAAGCAGAAACAGAAAAGTGATGTTGCTCCAGGTTCCAAAGGGTTAAATATGTAAATGACTTTTCCAAATAACAACTTCAGTTACTAAATATGGCACGCTGTGTTTTTTTACAAGCTACTTGGAAACTATGAAGTTGTTAATCTAAAATTATTAACAAAATATATTGTTGTAATTTTTTTTTTTATTTTGTGTTTTTTTAATATTTATTTTATTGATATTTTTATTATCTGTTACGTGCTATGGGACTATGGATGTAAATTAGCTGTCCTGCTAACTTTGGTGTATTTACATTTTTATTTCATACTGATGTTCATTAATATGCTGTGTCCCTTCTAAATAAGCATTAGATTAATTAATAAATATGAAAGTGTAACTGGGAGGATATGGCTCCTAAATTTGTCGTGATGTGATCAGCCAGAGAGGTGACGTATCAGCTGGGACGTTTCAGTTACAGTGTGGATTTTTCTGGGAATGGTGGCAACACGATGTCACTGAAAATAATTTCTCCCACTCTGTGTCCAGATATCCTTATGAACGTATAGACGGCAGAGTTCGTGGTAACCTGCGGCAGGCAGCCATCGACCGCTTCTCCAGACCGGACTCGGACCGTTTTGTCTTCCTGCTGTGCACGAGAGCTGGAGGCCTCGGCATCAACCTGACGGCAGCAGATACCTGCATCATCTTTGACTCAGACTGGAACCCTCAGAATGACCTGCAGGTACAAACCACACAGCGCTCTGCACTTTGCTGTACAATGATTCTTCTTATGTGACATTTGATCTGTTGAGGCCCCGGCACTGTAGTGTCACGAGATTTGTAAAAAAAAAAAAAAAGCCATAAAAATTGTAAATGTAACCACTTATAGAGAATCAACAAACACAATCTTTATCAAATTAAAAGCACTTAAATTCAAAGATCTGATTGACTTCAAAAGAATTCAAACTAAACATCATCAACTATCTCATAACATCCAAAAATTGTTTCAAATGAAACAAAGTGGACATGATTTGAGAGGGATTTTTGTAATCAAGAAACAGTGAGGACTAATGTCATAAATATTACATATTACAATACTACAGTCAAAGGTTTTAATAGCTTGGAATTGAAAACATGTAGAACATTTGAAAAATTACAACCTTTTTTTTTGCAATCAAATGTTTTTCTTTTGTAGACATCCATTGCACAGCAAATATCAATGAAGAGGTCATTCCTAAAAAGGTGATAACAGTACATATAATTAATGTGTAAAAGACAAAACTACTGAAATCAGACTAAATAAAAAACAAAATAAAGCGATTTTTAAAAAAAAAACAACAATACTATATATTGAAGCGATATGAAATGGTAGAACAGGGAGGACTCTGTAAGATATGATAAAAGATTGGTAAGCTGCTTTTGATAGTGTGACTTTTGTGTAAGACTCTTTTTTAGAATATATAATTTTTAAATAAAAATTGTAAAGGGGGAAGTATTCACTCCTTTCTACTCCTTTTTGGACATGAAATACTTTTGTGTTTGTTAACTGAATATGTGTGATGGGCATTCTGGTGTCGTTTCTCTTGCTTATATTTTATTTTCCTATTTTATTTGGCATGATTGAAATAAAGATCTAACTCTATATTAGCTGCTAATGCTTCACTGTGCCATATCATTAGTCCTCTGCTATAACCTCACATATCCAGCTGACCAGCCTCCTGCAGAAGAACGCAGGCGTAAGCATTGTGGAATAATGTGTCTGAATGTGTGACTGCGTCCTCCTCCAGGCTCAGGCCAGGTGTCATCGTATCGGACAGTCCAAGGCCGTCAAGATCTACCGCCTGATCACCAGGAACAGCTACGAGAGGGAGATGTTCGACAAGGCCAGCCTGAAGCTGGGCCTCGACAAGGCCGTCCTCCAGAGCATGAGTGGACGGGAGAACGCCAACAGCGGGGTGAGGCTGGACACGTGACACACACACACATTCAATAAAAAGATTAAATACTTTGTTTGGAATAACGTTTTTCTTTGTGTTCCAGGTCCAGCAGTTGTCCAAGAAGGAAATCGAGGATCTGCTGAGAAAGGGAGCATACGGAGCTTTAATGGACGAGGAAGACGAAGGCTCAAAATTCTGTGAGGAAGACATCGACCAAATCCTTCAGAGACGAACACACACCATCACTATAGAGTCTGAGGGCAAGGGCTCCACCTTTGCTAAGGTGAAAAACAAAACACTAAACTATAACACTTTCTTTCTATGAAGAGCTCTTACTCAAATACAGTCTGTATGTAATGTTTATGTGTGTCAAAATGATGTTTGTATAAGAGCGATCATCCAACATGTCTTCTGTTTGCAGGCCAGTTTTGTTGCAGCAGGTAACCGAACAGACATTTCTCTGGAGGATCCAGACTTCTGGCAGAAATGGGCCAAGAAGGCCGAGCTTGACCTGGATGCCATCAATGGACGGGTACGACATGCACACACATGAGCGCACACCTGTTAAACTGTACACACATACAGGAAGCACATGTACCTGCGACGTAAAATCCATGAACACAACTCAACTCAACTGACGGCTCCTGGGCCAAATCGGCCCCCAGTTGGGTCCGGTTATGGGGAATGAAGAATGGTTATTCTTCATTCCCTATAAAAGTAAACTGATTTAAACTGGGATTTGTTTTTGTGCTTTTAGTATACATAAGGTGCCAGAGTGCATAAAACAGCAGCAAAATAGAGCTTGTTTATCAAAAGGTTACCAGTGGAGGATCCCCAGTACTCCCCCAACAGAGGTCCTAGTTAAACCCTAAATGTTCTAAAATCTGCATCTAAATAATCCTAAAGTCCTAGAAATATCTAAAAAATCCTAGAAATGTCCTAAAATCTCAGAAATGACTCAAAATCCTTTAAATGTCCTAAAATCCATGAAACGTCACAAGGTCCTATAAACATCCTAAAATCCTAGAATCGTCCAAAAGTCCTATAATGATCCTAAAATGTGCCAAAATCCCAGAAACGTCTCAAAATCCTAGAATTGTTGTAAATTTTTTAAAATGTCCTACAGTACAAGGAATCTCTGAAAATCGTAGTAATTTCCTAAAATCTTAGAAACATATGTGGGTGCTGCGACTGGCCCCTGACCTCCTGTCACTTTGCAAAAGGTGGCCCCCAAACAAAGCAAGTTGAGTATCCCTGCTGAAGAGAGACAGAGCGGAATCACAGTGTGCTCCTAAATAGTTGGTATGCACAAAGTCCTGCACACACACACTGGCATACACACCCACTTGGTGGTGTCCCCTTATGGAACGAGGACTAGCAGTGATAATTAGTCGGTGCTATCACCACGAGTGAGGAGGAGGAGGAGGCAGAGCCGGTAAGATCAGGAGGGAAGCAGAGAGAAAGAGAGAGATTAATATTGACAGTTGGGAATCTCCTCTCTTCCTTAATTACCCATGTTTCCCTGCTCTCGTGTGTGTGTTTGAGCGAGAGAGAGTAAGCTGCTTAGCTCCACTTAACAGAGCGCAGATGCCTGGAGGGTACAGAGATATCACTTAGGCTAGTGCTCACACACACACACACACACACATACACACACAGTCACATTCTTCCACACCCATTGAGTGCTCTGCTAACAGGCATCTTTATATACTCGCTCTCCTTCCCGCTCTATATTTGTTCACGTTTTGTATTTGTGTATTTGTCCCTCCCGGTTTCTTCTTCTCTGCTCTCCCCGGCTGCCTCTCTTGTGGAGGGCCCTCCACTGGAACACTTAATCCAGCTCTGCGAGCGTGAATACGGGCCGCTCCCCTGGGATTTCTTATTGTGTGATGTTAAAATGGAAATGACTGCAGCGCTCTGTGATAATTGTGGAGCTAACTACTGCCCTGTTTGCGCATATTAATGGGATTGCGAGGGGAAAAAATCTAATTAATAGAACAAAAATGTAATTCATTAGACAACATAATTAATGGCAGTTTGTTTGAGCTGGGCAGAATTTTTTTCTCAGCATCAGGAGTGAACCACAGGGCTAAATATCCAATTAATCAGGTTTGGTACAGAAGACGCCGAATATCTACAGGGTTCACACTCGTCATAGAAGTCAGAATACACAAGTAATGTGCAAATAGGCCACTTCACAGGAGGAAGGCAGAAGGTGCTTTGCATATCGTTGTTGATGGATTTCAGGCCATCTGTAATTGAAACCAGGTTCTTAGTAAATAATAAAAAAAATGGGAAGAACATTGAAGTTATAAAACCCAGACTAAACATTTTCACCAACTTTGTCTCCAGAACACACTGGTGATCGACACACCGAGGGTGAGGAAGCAAACGCGACACTTCAGCAGCGTCAAAGAGGACGAGATGCTCGAGTTCTCCGAGCTGGAGAGCGACGATGACGAACCCAGCAAACCCTCATCCAAACCACGGCGGCCCCAAGACAAAACTCAAGGCTACCCCCGATCCGAGTGCTTCAGAGTGGAGAAGAACCTGCTGGTCTACGGGTCAGTCACGTTTTTCTACTCGACAACCAGATGTAAAACAATGTTTACCACCGGCTTTTACTTTGTTGTAGCTTTTTTTTCCCTTTTTTTTGTAGTACTTTTAAGCCGGCTTATGTCAGATCTAATTTTTCATACCTTCATACTTTCCGAAAATTTCACCAAGGTATACAGTATTTGACAGTATAAGCGTGCAGCGCTAACACACCACCACAACAAGTAAGATGTAAAAATCATGTGATTTTTCCCCTCTGCCTTCTTCCTGCACCACTAAGGTTGCTGTGTCTTTCAGTTCAGCTGCCTGTTCCACCAGAGACTGAGCTCCGGTGGTGCATGCTGTGCACCACATACAAGGAGTTTTAATAGATAGAGGAGAACCCGTTTTGTTGACGGTTTTGAAAAACCGGGATTTCAGAGCCAATCAAAATTGACAGACAGTGTGTCAATATGCAGGATAAAAGGATACTGAAGGAATGACCTGCCCTACTCTCCCTATGAGTGGCTAGTACCCATTGCCTCTGTTGGTTGGATTGGTTAGGTTTAGGCAAGAGGAGTGTGATGGGTTAAAGTTAGGGTAAGAATGTCAGTGTAAGACAGTCAGAGGCAGACAGAGTGAAGGCCTTTGCATGCTGAGTCTGTGTTATTTATTTATTTTGGTCTAAATTGTTGCACGTCTAAAAATAAATAAGACCTCACATCGACTGATACCAGCATAAAGGGCATCACAATAGTCCAGGCGAGAGAAAATAAAAGCATGTGAACAATGCAAGGTTTCTGTGCGTTAACATTTTTGTAAATTTTTTCAGATGACATATTAAAAAAACGCATCCAAAAAAAACTAACTCAGTGTGCAAAGGCCATTCCTTCAGTATCTTAGGAAACACATATTTGAGTGCAGTCCTGCAAAAACACCTGGTCATCCTACCCAGATGTAGGTATTGTTCCCTTCAAACAGCCGGGCTGCTGGAAGTAGCATCATATCTTTAACAGACGTGTGTGGTACCAGTCACCATCATCATTAGTGTGTCTCCCCAAATGTATACAATAAAAAATGTAATTTAAAACCGTCATACAGCTTGTGGAGGTACTTCCCCATGAGCAGGTATGAAAGATAATAGCACAACATTAACCCTTTAAAACCTGAGCAAATAGGTTTGACTTCTTATGTGAACATGGGGACAAAGCAAGAAAATTACCTGAAAATAAGCAAAAGAAAGAGAAATAAAAGAATCAATCTTTTTTTTTTAATTTTCTTCTTTTTTTACAAAAAAAAATAATTTTCAGGTTGTTTTCTTGTCACCTTTTACTGAATTTTTCCATTTTGACGGAAATGTATTCCCATGTTGCTTTATGGATTTTTTATCATGTTTTCAAAAAAAAAACAACTAATTTGCTCAGGTTTCAAGGGTTACATACCTTGTGAAAGGCATCTCAAAGCAGTACAAGAAAACTGGTCACGATCCAGGTTTCAAGGTGTTATAGGATGATGGGTGAACAAACTTAACTGAAGGAGATAATTCAGTGTGAAAGGCAAAGAAACCCTCGTCAGGTTGTGGGTGTGAAGTCATGCCTCTCAGTTAAAGTCATACTCAGCTAATGTGTGTGCAAAAGAGCACACAAGTTGATAGATGCAGACCTGCTCATGGAGGGATTTAGTGAACAAATGCTCGCACTCAAGGCCATCAACACAGCAAGTTATCACACGCGCCTGTAAACACACTCAGGCACACAAACACACTTATATACACCGTGCAGGCTTATTCAAGTGCACACTGTGACCTTGCAGAGCACGGTGCTCACAGACTTTTTTTTTTTTTTTAAAGAACTACTGACATTCACTTTTTAGGCACCTCTACTAGTCCCCTATATCTGCCCAAAAAGGCAAAGTGACACACTTACCACAGACACTGATTATCAGGCGAGCCCGTCCATTTTCACGGCTGATTTGGTGTGTGTGTGTGTGTGTGTGTGTGTGTGTGTGTGTGTGTGTGTGTGTGTGTGTGTGTGTGTGTGTGTGTGTGTGTGTGTGTGTGTGTGTGTGTGTGTGTGTGTGTGTGTGTGTGTGTGTGTGTGTGTGTGTGTGTAAAAGAACAGTAGTGCTAGTGAGATGTCAGCGTTGTTATTGTTACAGTCTAGTCTCGTGGCCCGAGGCTGTAGGACACAAAAACACACTGTCTGACTGGGCCCGTCCTCCCTGCTCACTGCGCTGTTGTCTTTTCCCATCATCCATCTCTCTCTCTCTCTCGCTCGCCCTCGTCCACCATTTTACCCACGTCTAAAATCATTCCGAGTAAGACCGGTTGTCATGGTTCAGTGGAGATTTGGGAGCAGCACTGGAACATTTCTGAGTCGAGTGAGAGAGTGTGAGGGACACTGTCCACCACATCAGCCTGTAGGGTGTCTCACTGTCTGGAGGAGAAGGTGGAGTTAGGCTGTGGTCCATGAACACACACAGAGACACTTGGTGGATCTAATTAGGGTGATGATAACAGTTAAGTCGACAGACTGGTAAAATGTATTTTGGAGTATAGAAAATTCAAACTTCAGTTTACGCTATGATTAGCATAGTATAGCGGAGATAACAAATTTAACTTTTAGGACTATGTTCATTAATTTGAGCAACTTTTATCCACTTCATTAAATATCTTGACTTAAAAAATAAATAATGATTCCAATTTAGAAATAATAACTTTAGACTGTTAGGGACTGTACTTAAGTTATCTGAGATGAGGTATGGCTGGGATGTGACTTCATCTATCTATCTATCTATCTATCTATAATATATATATTCACACACACATATATATATATATATATATATATATAGATAGATAGATAGATAGATAGATAGATAGATAGATAGATAGATAGATAGATAAAGAGGGAGAGAAAGATCATGACCCTCCCTCCACCATAAATAACCATATTTCACAGTATGTGATTATGATGAATTGTGTGATTTTGGAGGTTTGAAAAAACAAAACAAAAGACATGTCATTAAGACCCACTTCAGGGTGGTGGGGTCCTGAGGATATTTAAAAAAAATAAAGAAAGAAAAGAAAAGTTGAATGTCCCTCCCCTAAGCCAAATCAAAAAACACAACTCCCTCTCTAGTGCTTGAAAAAATAGTGCCTTTCCAGTTTTGCACCATCATTTCCCCTCCCATAAATAACCAACAGTCCCTTAGTGCATGTGTGACAACATTAAATATATAAAATAGAGCTTTTCCACATAAAAATGTCTCACCATGACCAGAGCAGTTTTAACTATAGTGTTGAGTTGTTTACTCACATTATTCCAAACATGGTCAGCAATGCTAAAACCCAGAGAAAGCATTTAACCCTTTGAAACCTGAGCAAATCGGCCCGATTTCTTTCAAAAACATAAGAGGAAGGCAATGAGCAACTTGACTGGAAATGACCCAAAAATTGGCAAAAATGTATTAAAAAGTTATAAGAATATTGCCTAAAAATTAGTTAAAAAAAAAAAAAAAAAAAAAAGGTAATAATAAAATGACCCAAAGGGGGGAAAAAAAGCTAAATATTGAAAGATGTTATTTATTCTTTTTTAAAAATATTTTGAATATATAGTTCTCATAATCATAAATATCAAACGTAATAGGCTGCGTAGATCCACAGGCTGACGGGGCCTTCCTTCTTTTTTCTCTGTGTGTGTTTAGTTGGGGCAGGTGGAGTGACATCCTGGCTCACGGTCGCTTCAAGCGCCCCCTGAAGGAGGCTGATGTGGAGACTATCTGCAGAGCGCTCCTGGCCTACTGCTTGCTGCATTACCGTGGAGACGAGAACATCAAGAGCTTCATCTGGGACCTGATCACCCCAAGTGAAGACGGCACAACCAAGACGCTGACCAACCACTCTGGTAACACATAAACACAGGACTTTATATATGTTGCATGAGCTCATATCGTCACAAAGCTATTCTTTGAAAACTAACCAACATGTTAAATCTAAAAATGACTGAACTAACTGTTCCATTTATGAGAATTTGAAATATAACAGACCGATGCGTAACTCATAATTTAAGTTAACAATCTCTCCAAAAATATTTTGAGTACATATCAGAGTTTGCCTTTGGGTGGATGAGAAAGAAAGAGTTCAGTTGGGTGGTAATTAAGCCCCTTTCCCACCGGACAAAAACCTCCGCTAACATTTGTCTTTTTTTTTGTTTGTTGTTCACTTCTGGGACAAAAGACTCTGCAGTAGTCATGGGTATTTATCAACCCCGGTTCAGATCAGGAGTGATGCAAATATGACATCCTGATGGACACGCTTTTATTTTCAACCTTTTATCCAGAGTGATGCTGTAACACACCACCACAAATTAAGTTTGTCTCTGTCCAAGCAGCACTCGATCCAAATTAGTCTGCACCAAATGTGAAAAAGACTGAATTAAGTAACAACAAAAAAGAAGTGACATTTTCACAAGCCTCCATGCTGTTTTCTACTGTTTATTAACCATGTTTTTTTAGCACATTTGTGATACAAACTATGACATGCCAGAAACAAAAAACAGAAAGGCATACTAGTGTTTCCCACAGAATTAGAACGTATGTGTGGCAGGAGCCTTTTTATCCTGTGTACATCCGTCTCTTAAAAAAAAAAAAAAAATCTGTTTCCCCTCTGTAAATTTGGATGTTTTTGTGGGTTTGTGAACTCTTTAGTTCAGTCAGTCCGGTCTGAGCTGATCAGATCAATGGATGAGAGGAGCAGCTGATGAAGTAGAGAACTTTTAGACCCAGCACAACAAACAGTTTCAGTTTCAATGCGCCTCGCAGTCTGCTGTGAATACGTGAGAAATCCTGCATACATAATAGCTGTGGAGCTGTGTACATAGCTCTGGTCTTCTGGCAAATTGAAAGGAGTCTGTTGGCTATTTTTAGAGGGTTTTCCCTTGTTTAAAAAAACCTGCAAATACGTACTAATTCTGGTGGGAAAGAGGTATTAGATAACTGAATTCAGCAATTTATTAGTTTGTGTTTTTTATTATTCAGTTGGCCAAGTTTTGGTACATGTGGGAATGTTTGACTGAGGTTTACAGGTTGTCATTTGCAGAAGCCCTTGAGCATTGTCTAAGCGCCCCCTCTCCATCGCTATCCAGGTCTCTCCACCCCAGTCCCTCGGGGCAGGAAGGGGAAGAAGGGGAAGCCCGCAGCCCCGCCTCCACAGACCCCACGAGCTGATTGGCTGGCCAGCTGCAACCCTGACCACTTACTGCAAGAGGATAGCTACAAGAGACATCTGAAACATCACTGCAACAAGTAGGGCTTTCTCTCTCTCTCACACACACACACACACACACACACACACACACACACACATACAAAATGCTATCCAGCCTCTTGATTTTGAATTTGCCGTTTGCTATTAACAGTGCATGATCTGATTAGTAGTTAACCCTTTAGCGCCTGGATTGATTGTCAATTTCTTTCGTGCTGCATTCTGATGCCTTTTACCAGCATTTTAACCTCAAAAACCTAAGAAAATTGGCTTGATTTCTTTCAAAACATAGGAAAAAACAAATAATCTAACTACTTAGCAAGAAAGGTCCCACAAACTGCCAAAACTTGTAAAAGGTGACCAAGAAATGACCTGGCAATTAGCTGGGGGAATATAAGAAAAAAAAAGAAAATGTCCAGAAAATTATATTTGTGATTTTCTTAATTATATATTTAAAACTATGTTGAACTTTTTTTTAAGTTATTATTTTTTAGCACTGTCCTGAGGTCATTTTCTTCTTTTCTTTTTAAACTTTATTTCCCCCCTTATTTTCAAGTTATTTTCTTAATATGTTTTAACTAATTTCTTGATAAGTTGCTCGTTGCCCTCATGCTTACTTACTCATGTTTTTGAGAGAAATCAAGACGATTTGCTCAAGTTTCAAAGGGTTAAATCAGTGCTCATGGAAACCAAACTAATGTGGATGAACGGAGTTGTGGCTTTAAAATCTGGATAGTGGCAGGTGCGATGGTTTGAGTCTTCAACCGTTAACACAGAACAACTTTAACCAAGGCACCAAGCTCCCTGTCTTCCTCCTCTCACACACACACACACACACACACACACACACACACACACACACACAAACACAAACACACAGACACACGCTCGTTTGCTCCGTGGTCAGCTTTCTCCCCTGTTGTCAGGGAGATATGCTTCAATTCCAAGATTTTTTTCTCTTCTTGAGGGAGAAGTTTGTTTGTTTGTGTATGTATGTGTGTGTGTGTGTGTGTGTGTGTGTGTGTGTGTGTGTGTGTGTGTGTGTGTGTCTGTGTCTGTGTGTGTGTGTCTGTGTCTGTGTCTGGCCACGTGCCAGGCCAGGTGCTAGGCAGGCAGACCTGTTGGAAGTGGGTGAAAGACGTACACACACACATACACACACTTGGGGGTGATTATGTGGTGCCATCTGCTAGGCTGGAGCACAGCGTTGTGTGGCTAATCAGGCCTGGCACATTGATGGATGAGCTCACACAGGCTGCCAACAAACACACACACAAACACACACACACACACACACAGCAACTTGTGATGCCATTGATGCACAAACACACACACTGCAGAATGAGTTGCAAGTGACTGTCTCTCTACCCATCCCCCCGTCTTCACTGCCTCTCCAAACTTTGTCTTCCCTCCCTCCATGCTTCGCTCTCTGTCCTTTCAATTCTTCTCCTCTCTGCTCCTCCCACTTATCTCCTCCCCCCAGCTCCCCTCTTTGCCTCCCCTCCTCTGTCTTCTGCTCCAAACGCTGTTATTGGCATTAAATTCTGGTGGCAAATCTGGTGACAAATGTTTACAGTGAAGCAGATCTCCCAGATAGCACTATTTCCAATGTCAAAAGATCAAATCTGACTCTCGGTCTTGAGCCACGACTAAAATGATTCATTTCATTTGGGGAGACGATTCTGAGCGGGAACATCTGTAATTTGTATCTAGAGATGATGACCACCTATTTGACAGCAGCTGTAGAGAACGTTGAGTCCCAGTAATGAATTGCAGTTTGTGCAGCCACTTTTTCAAGTTAAGAAAACATTTGCCATCTTAAGAGTTCCATCCATCTAATGTCATCTGAGAGTTTTAGATCAGAAATCCAAGATCATCTTCACAATTCTCAATAAACTGCACCTTTCCATTTCTGTACAGCGTGTCCTCCTGTAGGATCGGCTCCCCCTCTGGTTAATGAAATATGTCATGTAAGAGGCATTATAAGGGACTTTTACAGATAAGCTGGAAATTCTGCTGCATTCTTGTTTTTATAAATGAGTTGCACTTGATGATCTGGATGTCACTTAGGGGAGAAGAACTGGGCTGACTCTGACATCTTTACAGCCAAAACAATTATTGTTTATTGGTTTGTAAATCATCATAATACAATTCCTCAACAATGTATATAATTGAATAATCGTTTCCAGCAAAATGTTCCTCGGTTCTCTATTATTAACCCTTTGAAAATGAGCAATGAAAGAAGAAATGGCTCCAAATTAGCAAGGAATCAGTGCAAAGTACAAGAAAATGACTTGAAAATTAGCTGTTGGAAAACAACCAATCAGAGCCGTGGAGTCTCTAACACAGAGAACTGCTGAAGGATGACTTCACCAACTTGACTTTGTTTTGCAGGGTGCTGCTGAGGGTGAGGATGCTGTATTATCTGCGACAGGAAGTCATAGGCGACCAGGCCGAGCGCATCCTGGAAGGAGCTGAATCCAGGTTAGTAAACTCCTCTATCAGTACCTTAATTTTAACTTCTCTTTAACCGCATCTTTCCACACTACAGAGAACTGATTCCAACACAGGGGGCTATATTATTCCTTTTAATTCCTTCAGCCTTTTGCTTCTCGTTCACTTCATGTTCATCTGGCGTAGTCACACTTTCTCTCATAGACATCTGGAGAATTCTGGTTTGCACAAAAACTGGGAAAAGTCATGGAATTTGTACATGGAAATTTCCAGGCCTGGAAAATTTTTGGAAAACTAAATATACCCTGAAAGTTTTGAAAAAGTCATTGAATTTTGTTTCACAAACCTGTACAGTAACACGATTTGTTCAAAGACTGTTGGAAAATTGAAAATCCAACAATATCTGTTTTTAAAGTTCCCAGCTCCAACTGTGATTTTTTTTTTAAATGCAAAAAAAAACATTTTAAAGAAAAACATCAAAAATTTGCCAATTTATTAAAAAATTTTCAATGAATAAAGAGGCTATTTCTTTTTCTCTTAAAATTCCCTAAATGTTTTTGAAAAATGACATTGCCAATATGTTTTCTTTTAAAGATCACCACATTTTTCATATAAAAAGAAACAAAACAAATACAGAAAAAAAGCCTTTTTTGTTTAAAGAAATCATGCCCTTGAAGTTTTTTTCTTTATATCAGTAATAAAATAATACAAAATGCAACCATTCAAAGTTGTATGCCCCTTCCCTAAAGCCCTTCGGTTATATTTAAATATGAAATTCTAATCCTGTTCTTAATTAATTATTTTTCAAATAATATACATTTTTAAAAAGCTGCTATATGGTAATGGAAAAACAAGCAATAAAGAGTATGTATGCTCTTAAAAATTAGTCTTAAATTCAAGTGTATTGATAATAAAGTGTATGAACCCTGAACAATAACATCCACCCTGTGCAGTAGAGTAATTTCCTTGAATCATATCCCATTGTACTAGGTGTTTACATCAATGGAAAGGCTTTCATGCATTGGAAGCATCATGAAAGTGAGTTGAAAGCTGGATATTTATATGAATGTGTGATGAATTATTACTGGAGTGTATTTCGGTCTGTTCTAGTGGCCTCTTTGGCAGACTTCTCTCTATTCTGACAGATACAACACACTTACTTCATCTGGGGGAAATTAGCTTTTTTATCGCAGTTTTGACCCATTTGGAGTTGGGTTTTTTTTTCACATTTTGACGAGCTATTGCTTTTCGTCATTTGGCTTAAAGTGGAAGGTTGTCGATGTGAAGGTTAACTCCGCTGTTTTCTTCAACTCCTTCACTGCTTCCTCCATCTTTTCCTCTCTGTCACACTGCACTTTTCTCGCCATCTGTCCATCTCTTCCTTGTCTCTGCAGTCCACTTTAGTCTCTCATCATCTCCCATCCCCCTCTCATCACCCTTTCACCCAGATGTGATTGCATTTATAATGTGGAGCACGTGCACTTCATGTTGATCTCCCTCCCCCCTCCTTCTCAGTGGCTACTGTGACAGACCCGTGTGTGTGTGTGCGCGCGTGTGTGTGTGTGTGAGTGTGCGTGTGTGTGTGTGTGTGTGTGTGTGTGTGTGTGTGTGTGTGTGTGTGTGTGTGTGTGTGTGTGTGTGTGTGTGTGTGTCAGCGCATGCCAGACGCGAGCATACGGGGTGCCATCGTGCCAACATATGCCAGGGGGATTTAGCATGCCAGTCTTGGCGCGCACGCGTATGTGTGTGTGTTGCCAAGGCCGGGCATGCTGCTGTTTGCAGAGATAAGGGACTGTTTCCCCGGTTTCTTCTCTCCTCCTGTCACCCTCTGTCTTTCCATTGTGTATTGTACCCTTTCTCTCCATAACTAGCTGGAAACACCATTTTCTACCTTCTTTCGTCCATAATGGAGGATTTTCTTCTTCTTCTTTTTTTTTTGGTACCACAACATAGAACCCACCCTGCAGAAACGTTGCTCGTTATCACTGTTCTCAGTTTGTCATTTACATGCAGGAAGAATTCTGTTTTTCACCAAAAAAAGGTTTTTGGTGGTTGTATTAAAAGAAAAGGGTTCAAGCAAAACCTTCAAGTAAAACAGAGACAGAACTGATGGAAATAAAGTAAAAATTAGATCATGGGATAGAGGATGGTTAGCATGTGATAGTATTTGTGAGTTCCTGTTAAGGATGCACAATATTGGATTTTTTGCTGATATTTAATATGCCTTTATAAAACACTATTTTTATTTTGCAGATAACCGATATCAAGATATATAACTGCCTTTTCCCCACCTAATTTAAGTGATCAAGTATCCTCTGCAGTTGAATTAACATCATATTTATATGCATATTGTGATGGCCCACCAGCAGATGGAGACATAAAATACAGTTAAAACAGGGTTTGGATATCCCCAACCCCTATCATATAATATATTATCATATAATATCATTCTCTGGCCTTAGTCTTAACACTGAACTATAGGGCTGTCCCCTGAAAGTCAGATTTTCAAATCATCAGTCAGAGATGCCAGTGTGCTGTGCAGTGTACTTCTGGGGGCATTTTGGTCCCCAGATTTTGCTGCAGAGTGAGCGCTCTGGACCTTCACACACTTGGTACAAGCTGCTTCTGACCTGCAGGCAGCGTCACGGAGGAGGAGAGATGAGAGACATTGGGCTTAGAGGTGGTAAACTTACAGCTCAGAGCAACTTAAACCCATACAGTCTCTGGCTTTTGTTTGATTAAGTGTCGGCAAAAAATTGTTATTGATTTGTTACACATTTAGGGCTGTTGTTAGCGCTATTCACCTTCTACTATCTGACGTGAACGCTGCTGTCACAGTGAACGTCCCGTGTAGCCTGATCAAACTTTGTAAAAAAAAAAAAAAAAGAAAGCAAAAAACCAAATGAATTGTTGGGTAATTAAATTGAACAGCCATAACTGATTCGAATGACATAACTCTGAGTTAGGTACAGTCCTGCTAAAATCCGACGTTGTCTTTAAGACCCAGCAGAATGAAGTTTCACTTTTAATGTGCCTAATGTTCTGCTGCGCCATCTCTGACACAAGCACAGAACGGTATACAGCGTATATTCCAATAACGCTCCTAATTAATAGTTCATTTTCAAAAATCTATATGTAGATTTACTTGTGGCAGGCTGCAACAAATAAATGTGCAAGGAAAGCCTGCTCTGAATTTTGCATAGAGCACCTTTAAATATTTTGGATACTAGTTTTTGTCTCTGGTTGGCAGCTGACGGCTTTTACAATCTGATTACAACACAAATGGCTCATAATCTGATTTCTGCCCTCCTTTTGTTCCTTTTCCTGCTCTGAATAGAAACAGTTGAATTGAACACACACACACACACACACACACACACACAGTTTAGTTTGAGCACCAGTGACGTGATATGTTTATTTCTGCCACAGTGAGCTGGATATCTGGATCCCCCAGCCGTTCCACGCCGAAGTCCCAGCCGACTGGTGGGACAGCGAGGCAGACAAATCCCTACTCATCGGCGTCTTCAAACATGGTAAGAAACCCACCGCCCGGCTTCCTGCACATACAGATCTGCATCTTCCAACATGGCAGCACATAACGCACATACACGGTGAATACAAAATGAACATCACACGCCCACAGATAACATGTCAGCACCTTCAGACACACTCGAGCGCCTTCCAACCCAGTAAGCATCATGCAAGCAGTCACACACACATCATGCTGAAGCCGGGTGAGGGCATGCACACACAAACACATCCCACCCACTTCTGCTGCCACCGGTTGATTGGTGTTGCTATGGCGATAGCGATATGCAGCTGGCAGGCTCAGTGTGCTATCGGGAGTGTGATTGATGGCTAGTTTCAGCACAAGCTACCAGCAAGTAAGTGTGTGTGTGTGTGTGTGTGTGTGTGTGTGTGTGTGTGTGTGTGTGTGTGTGTGTGTGTGTGTGTGTGTGTGTGTGTGTGTGTGTGTGTGTGTGTGTGTGTGTGTGTGTGTGTGTGTGTGCACGTGCGCGCTCTTTGCAGTTGGTTACAGGTGTTAATGTTACAAATAGTAACAAAAGCTGATTTCAAGGTTAAAATGACAAATTGTTTCCTATCTAACTGTTAACGGGGTTATTTGCATCGTCATGTGGGAAAAGTGGCGTGTATCTCAAAGTGAGCCACCTTTGGGTGCTGACAGGATGTGACTCCAAGTGACAGAGCGACCAGGCCGAGTCGTGTCTACGCGCTGCGGATGGAGACCCTCATTCATATTAATTTGGCATAATTGTCATAATTTTTCCATCATTGCCACCCTCTATGATTCAATTACGACACATGCACGCCCGCACACACACACACACACACACACACAAAAACACAAGAGTACAGGAATACAAACGGCTCACCCATAGTTAATCATAATCCTCATTCACTAGAGAGGCCCTTGGGGTTGAGGGGACTAACGCACATCCACACACAGTGAGCTTTGTATGCAGACACACACACGCAGGCACACAAAACAATGCGTCATACACACACACACACAGAAAAGTGATGGCCTGTAAAGGCCCCGATGATTAACGTTTGGCTGCAGGCACAGAGCTCCGTGTGTGTGTGTGTGTGTGTGTGTGTGTGTGTGTGTGTGTGTGTGTGTGTGTGTGTGTGTGTGTGTGTGTGTGTGTGTGTGTGTGTGTGTGTGTGTGTGTGTGTGTGTGTGTGTGTGTGTGTGTGTGTGTGTGTGTGTGTGTGACAGAGAGACGGTTAGGAACAATGCGTCACGTCTTTCCTAATTAAAATGTGATGGAGAGAGAGAGGGAAGGAGGGATGATGGAAAGGTTGAAGGAGAGTGTGGCAGTGTGCTGCGTGTCACAGTGGCCCTCCTTGCTCCTCTCCTCCTTCCTCTTCTCCTTTCTGCCTTTTCTCTCCTTTTTTTCTCCTCATCCCACCTGCTCTTCTGCATTTATTTCTCCCTACTTCCTTTCACCTACCCTCCTCTCTCTCCTCTCTCTCCTTCACTGTGTGTCTCAGTAGGATCTGCACATTCTAATCTGTTCTGCTTGAATGCCCCTAACGGACAAACACACACACACACACGTGCATGCACAGTTTCTCACACCCACTAGCTCACTTTCACAGACGCCATGACACACACACTTTTCCCTCTTCATTCTGTCCCCCTCTCTATCTCTCTCTCTTTCTCTCTCTGACACAAATGAGCACCTGCAGGCTCACTCGGATACACACAGTATACACACACACACACACACACTGAACGGAGGCGAGTGTACATACACACACACACACTTGGGCTGTCTGTCTTGTCAGCAGCTGGCTCCTGGGGTCTGCCCTTCTGCTGCTGTTTTTGTCTACTCCTTCATTTAATATTGGATGCTGTGTGTGTGTGTGTGTGTGTGTGTGTGTGTGTGTGTGTGTGTGTGTGTGTGTGTTAAACAGAGTGTGTGTTGGACCATGTGGCATCAGGTCTGTCTAGGAGTGAGCTAGAAAGCACACTTTTTTCCTCCATCCTTTCTTTTTTGGAGTTTGTTTAGCGCGCGTGTTGACCAGTAGCTTAAGTCTGTCTGAAACTCCATCCATGTGTTCCTGATAAACCCTTTAAAACCTCAGCAAATTGGCTTAATTTCATTCAAAAACATGGAAAATGGGCAATGTGTAACTTAAAAAGAAATTATTAAAAATTTGGAAAATAAAGTCAAAAAGTGACAATGATGTGAAAAAGCTCTTAAAATGATAATAATATAAACTTCTTTAAAATGATTTTAAATATATAATAATGATGTTTATAAATATAGTTTTTTGGAAATTTTTCACTATCTTTTTAAAAAAAAAAATCCTGAAGCTACTAATTTCTTGCAATTTGCGGAACAGTTCTTGCCAAGTTGCTCGTTGTCATTTTCCCCCCATGTTTTCTAAAGAAAGCAATCCAATCTACTCTGGTTTCGAAGGTTTAAATACTTGTGGGAGCATCTGAACATAGAAAAGTGATGTCCACATTATAGCCCCTGCTCTTCCAGAAATTTATTCCAAGCGTCTG